>NW_024412418.1:34418324-34490421 GCF_014898765.1 Herpailurus yagouaroundi
TCTCTCTCTCTCTCTCTCCTCTCTCTCTCTCTCTCTGTCTCTTGGGGTGCCTAGTGGCTCAGTTGGTTGAGCGTCTGACTTCGGCTCAGGTCATGATCTCATGGTCCATGAGCTCAAGCCCCAAACTCTGTGCTGACAACTCAGAGCCTGGAGCCTGCTTCGGATTCTGTCTCCCTCTCTCTCTGTCCCTCCCTGACTCATGCTCTGTCTCTTTCGCTCTCAAAAATGAATAAATGTTAAAAAAAAAAAAAAAAACTTTAAAGGAAAGAAAGAAAAAAGACTCTCTCTCCCTCTGCCCCTCACCCACTCTCATTTTCTCTAAACAACAACAAAAAGCAAGAGAGAAGAGACGAATGACCAATGTTAAGAAAGAGGGGACACAACTACAGATATTAAAAAGATAATGAGGGGCACCTGGGTGGTTCAGGCGGTTGGGCGGCCGACTTCAGCTCAGGTCATGATCTCGCAGTCCGTGAGTTCAACCCCCACATCAGGCTCTGTGCTGACAGCTCAGAGCCTGGAGCCTGCTTCGGATTCTGTGTCTCCCTCTCTTTCTGCCCCTGCCCCGCTCATGCTCTGTCTCTCTCACTCTCAAAAATGAATAAATGTTAAAAAAACAAATTAAAAAAAAAAAGATAATGATAAGTTTTTAAAAACTTTATATCAACAAATTTGATAATTTATTGTGGTGCCTGGGTGGCTCAGTTGGTTTAGCATCTGTCTTTGGCTGAGGTTAAGATCTCATGGTTTGTGAGTTTGAGCCCCGCATCAGACTCACTGCTGTCAGTGCTTTGGATCCTGTCCCCACTGCCTCTGTGCCCCTCCCCCACTCACATTTTCTCAATCTCTCTCTCTCTCTCTCTCTCTTGCTCTCTCTCTCTCAAAAATAAATAAACATTAGGGGTGCCTGGGTGGCTCAGTCGGTTAAGAGTCCGACTTCGACTTGGTTCATGATCTCACGGTTCTGAATTCGAGCTCCGCATCAGGCTCTGTGCTGACAGCTCAGAACCTGGAGCCTGCTTTGGATTCTGTGTCTCCCTCTCTCTCTGCCCTTCCCCTGCTCACTCTCTGTCTCTCTCTGAAAAATAAATAAACATTAAAAAATGTTTAAAAAACAATAAATAAATAAATGAATAAATAAATAAACATTATTTTTTAAAATTAATTTAATAATTTAGATTAAATAGGCATGTTTCCTGGAAGACACAAGTTACTAAAATTCACTCAAGAGGAAACAGATCATCTGAATAGTTCTATATTCACCTGCAGTTAAATCTCTCCCCTTCTCCCACCATAAAAAAAAAAAAAACCCTCTGGGCTCAGATAGGTTCTCTGGCAAATTCCAGTATCCAGCAACTTTTTAAGGAAGAAATTATACCAAGTTCACACAAACTCTTCCAGAAAGTGGAAGAGGAAGAAACACTTTCCAACTTCTTTTATGAGGCCAACATTAGTTACTTGAATACGAAAACATGACAGAGATTACAAGAAAAGAAAACTGTGGGAAAATAATCCTCACAGGCAGGGAAGAAACAATTCTTAACAAAGCATTAACAAATCAGATCCTGTAAAAAGGATAATACGTCATTACTCCGTGGGGTTTATCTCAAGAAGGCAAGGTTGGGTCAGCATCCATAAATTAATTAATATAATTCACCATATCAAGAAATCTAAATGAAGAATGGTAAGATCACCTCAATGGATACACAAAAGTGTTTGACCAAATTCCACATTTAGCTATGATAAAAACTCTGAATAAAGTAGAAGTAGAACGAAGCTTTCTCAAACTGAAGAACAATATCTATATAAGATCTGCAGCTACTAGGATATTTAATGGTGAAAAACTGGATGTTCTGCTCCTAGGATAGGGTGTCTGCTTTCATCACTTCTATTCAGTATTGTACTGGAGGTCCTAGCTCCTGAAGGAGCAAGGAAAAGAAATAAAATCATGTCGATTGGAAAAGAAAAAAAAAAAAAAACCCTTAATCAAAATTGACATCACTGTGTAAAAATCCCTAGAGGGGCACCTGGGTGGCTTAGTCCGCTGAGCACCTGGCTGTTGATTTTGGCTCAGGTCATGATCTCATGGTTGGTGGGATCCAGCCCCAGGTCAGCCTCTGTGCTGACAGCTAGCCTGCTTGGGATTCTATCCCTCCCTCTCTCTCTCTTTCTCAAAATAAGTAAATAAACATTAAAAAAAAAAAAAAGAAAGAAAATCCCTAGGAATCTTCAAAAATTATTTTCAAAGTACCTTAGTAAAATCACAGGATATTAGCTCAAATATAAAAATCAATGATATTTCTACAGTCTAGCAACAAATAACTTAACAATTGAAATACAAAACGACGCTGGGGGTGCCTGCGTGGCTCAGTTGGTTAAGCGTGGGACTCTCGGTTTCAACTCAGGTCACGATCTCATGATTCGTGGGTTCAAGCACCGCATTCGACTCTGAGCTGGTGGCAGGCACAGAGCCTGCTTGGGATTCTCTCTCTCCTTCTCTCTGCCCCTCCCCTTCTGTCTCTCTGTCTCTCAAAGTAAAAAAAAATAAACATGTAAAACAAAGCAAAACAAACCCCAACAATGCTGTTTATAATCCTATCAAAAACCACAATTTAAGATTAAATTTCACAAAATACATCCAGAATCTATACACCGAAATCCACCCAACATTGCTGGGAGAAATTCGGGAAGAGCTAAATGAGAGGAAAGAGAAATACGCCATTTAACACTGCTCCAATGTCAGTACTTCTCAAACTAATGTATAGATTCGGTGCAGTCCCAGTTAGAAACCTGGCAGGGTGGTTAGAGAAACTGACATGCTAAGTCTAAATTCTACACAGAAATGCAGACTTGGGAGTCAGACTGCCTGCTTTGTGAATACTGGCTCCGCTGCCTGCAAATTTTAGCACACCTTGAGAGTTGTTTACCCAAAACTCTATCCTCCCCATCCTGCCTTTTCTTCTTGGCAGGACTTTCTTTTTCTTTTTCTTTACCGTGTCTACCCTGCTCTTCCCTGGCTCTATCCCTGGGACCCAGGTGTAGCTTGAGAGACAATCTCCTTCTTCCAACCACTGACTGGCTTAAAGATGAGCATGTGATCCAGTATGGCCAATGAGGTATCAGTGGGGTTTACCTTGTGACTTCTGGAAGGTCTTCCCCGGTGACACAAAGAGACCTACCTCTTGTGTCTTCTTTGGATGTGTTCTGGGTGAGTGTGAGGCCCGGAACTAGGCTCTCAGGAGAGGAGGACAGTCTGACAAGCAGGAAGGTAGAACAAAGACCTGGAAAGAGCCTGGATCCTAGATAAAGTGGTTAACCAGTTAATTCTCATTCCCGTGGCGCCATCATTTGTGGAAACTTGATATTATAGGAGGAAATAAATCATTTTACTTTTGGGTTTCTGATGCTTACAGCCCGAAGACCCTAACTGATGAAACTATGTGTCCTTAAGCAAGTTAATTGCTCTGTGCTTCAGCCTCCTCACCTCAAAATTAGGGATAATGGTAATTCTTTCCTCAATGAGTTTGGCGGATTAAATGAGATAATGAAAGTAGAGCATATAGTAAAATGTCTAGTAAGCAATACATGTTGGCTGACATTATTATTATTATTAGCTACCATATTGGCTCTCCCCCCGCCACCCTGAAAATTAGGGAAACTCATGACTGAAACACAGATTTATTTCAATCGACAAATATCTATCAGCTGTCTACTGTATGTCAAGCTCTGTCACCATAGCTGTGAATGAGTCCCTGTCTTCCAAAGCTCACAGATTAGAGGGGAATAGAGTCAAGGAGAGAGGCAATTATGGCACAGTACTTCAGCAATATACAGTCACTTTGACTGGTTAAATATAGGGTGTCAAGGTTACACAGAGAAAGGGCCTTTAACCATGGCGTGGTGGATTGTTAAGTCAGTAAGTCTTGTTGGAGAAGGTAACATGCAAACTAGGGCCTTGAGAACATGAATGAAAAATCCAGATAAAGGGGACCCAGGAAAGCATCTGGGGGGTGTTCCAAGCAGCAGAAAAAGGCACAAATAAAAGCTCAAGGACAAGGAAGAGCACGGGGCATTCAGGGAACTTCAAAGAGTTCAGTGTGGCTAAGCCGATTGTCAGGCTAACGGAGGGACAGGCACACTGAGAACACTCATGTAGAGTCTAAGTCATGAAAAGGAGTAACCCGCAGGCTCCCTGGAAGGGCTTCTCATTTAGAAACCGGCATAAAGTAGGCCTTAGTAATGAAAACTGTGCTGCTCCTGGTTCATGTCTCTAAATATGAATTTGACCTGTTATTTATTTAAGATGCGAAGTTCTTGCCTATACATCAAAGGCCTCCGTTTAAAAAAAACATAAAATCTGGCTCAAGTTAAGATTGGAACTTTTAAAGTGGGGCAAGCTATAAATTAACAAGTTTCCCACTGTATGCATGAATTGGAGGCTTGTACTGAACTAGGTCACAGGCCTGGACCAGACTAATTGGCCTTGATTTTTTGGGTCCCTACACTGTGACAGATATTCTGGGAAAGAAAGAGAGGGCAGTTGGGGAAAATGGACTAGTGAGGTCAAGAATTAGGAGAGTAATCAAATTTAGAGACAGTTCAGAAAAGCTCTTTGATACTCTCTAGTCAGAGTTCTCAAACTTTTAAAAATATGGCACCCTATTTTATTGTTCACGTTTATCTTGGTAGATTGCAAAAAACGGCAAAAAATTTCTCCAATCAATTCCAGTATGCATGGTTGTACTGTGACTTTACAGTTTTCCTTACCAAGAAACAGAGTCCGTGTTTCCACTCCTTAAATCTCAGTTTGATCCTGTTACTTTTTTGACCAATAGGATGCTGGCAAATACGATGCAGACAGACACTTGAAAAACACTTGCTCATTGTGTTTTGTCCTTTGTTTTGGTTTTGTTTGTTTTGCTTTTTGGAACCCTAAGATCACCATGCTAAGATCACTAATCCCAGGCTAACCTTGAGGAAATAAGGCCATGTGAAGAAAAGTCCAGTCACCCCTGCCATCCCAGTCAAAGCAATCATAAACTGACCAACCAGTTGCCCTTGATCTCATGAGTGAGTCTGCTGGGACAAGCAAAAGCACTACCCAGCTGAGTCCAGCTCATAGTGCTGACCCTTAGAATCATGAACTAAACTGTTAATGTGTTAAGTCACTACACTTTGGCATATTTTGTTACGCAGCAAAAACTAACTGATACATTCATAATAAATCTCAGCATCAAAACAGGTGAAATAAGACCTGATGACTAAAACAATGTGAAGGAAAGGAAGCTTTTGGCCACTCTTTTCCTAATGGCCAGGAACACATCTCTCTTCTCCTGGTAGTCCCTAAAAGGGCTCTACAGAATCACTGGACCCCTGAATTTGAGTTTGACATACATTCCAATCCAGTGTCTATCTTACAGTAAGTTCACTTGGTCAGTGCCCAAGCTGAGACTCTACCCACTTGGTTCCAAATCTTTCCCACTGTCTCTCCAACAGGACAGGATACAATGTAACACTTTCATCACTTGTACGTCTTCCCTGAAGAGAACAGGGATCTGGAAACTTTTCCATATGAAGAAGGTAGAGTGGAGATGAAGCAGGATGAATGTTAAGAGTGGTATGCCCAGAATCAGAAACACGTGGAAATCCCTGGCGGTAGACTGGAAGTATAAGGAGGTATGTGAGCAGGGAGAAAGAGTAACCTGAAGCTGAATCCAAGCACGTAGCATCGGCCATCAAATTCTGGTTCTTTACATATCTCTCATTTGGGATTAGAATTGATCTCAGGATGTGGGGTGGAGGTCGGGGTGCTTTGCTCCTAGTGGGGTTGAGCGATCTTCAGTATGATGAGATGGTGTTCCATGGGTTAGGAAGCCAGACTGACTAATAGCACAAAGTAGACATGAACCATGATGTGCAGAATAATGTCATAGGCTGAGATGGCAAGACTCAGAGCCCAACCCTTTTTTTTTTTAATGTGAGCCCACACTACAGTTGGGCAAATGTATGCTCTATCTAATCATCAGAAAGTAAAAATAAGCCCTTCCTTCTTCTACTTGTTTGCAAATTGAAAGTCTAACAACTTTACCACTCAACTGCTTGATGATTAGTAGGCGGTAATTTAAACTATACACATTATGCTAAGTATCCTTATATTAATTCAGTCTGAGTGAGTTTTTATAAAATGCTTTGTTCTGCTCAATAAAGTTAATTATATGTTCTATGTTTCATAACTGAGTGTCTTGATTTTTTTAAACATAATGGCAGCTTCAATTGCATTTCCTTATAAACTCGGGTGTGTAACAAAAAGCAATCCATATAAGGAAGCAGAGCTGTCCATGCCCCATCACCCTGCCCCTCTGTCCCCAACAGCCTTACAGAGGTAGGGAATGTCCTATATGTCTACAAGGGGCTGCCTGGGTTCAAGAGATCCAGAAGTGAAAGCCCTGAGCAAATAGGTCCCTGGAAAACTTTTCTAATGTGGAAGGGGAAGGTGAGGGTCTGGGGACTGTGAGCATAAGTACCCAGGATTAGTTCCAATGGGCTTTGAAAACAAGAAGCTAAGACATGGCACTTATCCAACGTATGAGCAATTCCATAAAACGTAGGCCCATTCTGGAGAGTGTAGGGCCACCGATAGTACTCATGGATCTTCTGCAGATTCCCTTCCAGATAAGCAGGGATGTGTGCTGCACCTACCTGGGGCTCAGATCCCGGGAAGGCATGAGGGAGAAATATCACTCAGAGGAAGGTTATAATAGAAATCTGCATGACAAGCATGTATTGAGCACTTATTTTAAGCACTTTCCATGTATCAACCTACTGAATCTCTCCTTAGAATTCTATGAGGTAAGTGTTATTACCCCCAATATAGAGATGAGGAAAACTGAGGTTTGGAGAGGTTGGGTCACTTGGACCTAGATCCAGGTAATAGAGTCAAGAGAGGCCATCAAGAGTCAGCATCTTGAGGAGGTAGTCAAATGAAAGCCAGACCATCATTTCGAAGGGAATGGACAGAAACAGCACAGTTAAAACAGCTACATGGAAAATCGCAGGAAGTAGGAGGGTTAGAGGCAGAGGTTTGGGTGGGGCGGGGGGAGCAGAACCTGGATGAGCAGATGCTCTTTTTTTGCAGTTAGCATCCGTGACTTCAAGCACATACCAGAAGGAAGCCATTAAGGAGCTACTAAAGAACAAGAAAACGTAAGACCCAGGAAATGAAAGGGGAGAATTAGTTGTTATTTATCTCATTTTTACAATAATAACTTAACTATGCATTAATTTTAGAACTTTGTTTAATGTTTATTTATTTTTGAGAGACAGAGTGCTAGTGGGGGAGGGGCACAGAGAGAGGGAGACACAGAATCTGAAACAGGCTCTAGGCCCAGAGCCCGACACAAGGTTCGAACTCATGTGCCATGAGATCATGACCTGAGCGGAAGTCGGAAGGCCAACCGACTAAGCTACCCAGGTGGCCCAAAACGATGCATTATTTATTTAAGCAGCACAATTTACATACTTAGTGTATTGGCTTATTTAATTGATGATTTCATCCCACTCCACCTGGCACAGGGTTTGGCACATGGTTAGAATTAAATAAAAGACTGTTTTGGCCATTATTACTAAAAATAATGCACACGTACACTGCTGGATGCAGCTTAGTTTAGTGGAAAGACGATAGAATTAATAGAACAGTATTCAAGTAGGGATTCCAACCTTCTCATTGTCCATGCACTCCTGGACAAGTCATTTTACCACTCGGAGTCTCACCTGCGAGAGTAAATGGAAATGATAACACTAAACATGCCTTCAGATCTATTTCTAAGATCAAGTGAGATAATGCATTTGAAAGCATTTTAGAAACTGGAAAATACCAGCTCTGAGTGGGGTTCCACTGACCTAATTAACTGCCCCGTTTACAAATACACTAGACAAGTACGGTCACTTGACTTGTCCATTGGCAATGACATCCAGAATACAGCTACTGATGGCCAGGCGGAGGGTGGCTTCCCACAAGCTTCTGTTTCCTGATCCATATGTGGTGGCGGTAACCCTGGGCAGGCATGTGAGAACGCATTTTATTTTTTCTAATTTTTTTTATTTTTTTTAATTGACATCCAAATTAGTCAGCATATAGTGCCACAATGATTTCAGGAGTCGATTCATTAATGCCCCTTACCCGTTTAGCCCATACGCCCTCCCATAACGCTTCTAGTAACCTTCTATTTGTTCTCCATAGTTAAGAGTCTCTTATGTTTTGTCCCCCTCTCTGTTTTTATATTATTTTTTGCTTCCCTTTCCTTATGTTCTTTTTTTAAAATATAATTTATTGTCAAACTGGTTTCCATAAACCATCCAGTGCTCATCCCAACAAGCGCCCTCCTCCATGCCCATCACCCACTTTCCCCACTCCCCTGCCCCCGCATCAACCCTCAATTTGTTCTCAGTCCTTAAGAGTCTCTTATGGTTTGCCTCCCTCCCTCTCTGTAACTTTTTTTTTTCTTCACCTTTTAGCCCCTGGCTCTTCCATTTAACTACGGCGTGACCAGAAACAAGTTAATAGACTTTCTAAATCTCAAATGTCATCCCTGAATAATAAGGGTGTCCTACTCACCTTCCAGGGCTGTAGTGAGGAAACCAGGGCTGTAGGAAACCCGCATGTGGAAAGACATCTTTTATCTCCTATGATTCAGGCAGCAAGTGCTGCAATATGATCACGAGGTAATGTACAAACCATAACACATCTAAGGTTGGCTGTGAACACCGGAAGAGACAAGGACAAAACTCGGACCCAAACAATCAATAAATGTTCTGAGCACCTGTGAATTGCCAGAATCCAATACAGAAAACCAAGATGCATTTCATAGAAGAGAGAGGTGCCGTAAGTAATCCAAAATATTAGATAACCCCCCTCGCCACCAGCAAAAAAGAGGAGCACGCTTTATCTAGATTCAACACACATCTGCTGTCAACCTGTGAAGTGCTGGTGTCACAGTCTCCCAGGCACATTTCCGTTTATGTTTTCAGTAATCCTCCCCAAAACCCAGGGAGATCAACGCTCTCACATATTTCCAGAGAGGGAAACAGCTTCACAAAATGTCGGTGGCGCATGTCAGGTTCACGTCTCCAGGGTGACGGAGCCAGTTCGGCGCAGTGCCGAGACTCCAAGTCTGGGAGGGGAGAAAGCCGCACAGTCCAGGAGCCCTTCCTCTCTGAGCCTCAGTCTACCCATCTGGAACACCCCAGGTGGGAGGCTTTTGTTCATGGCCCTGGTGGCTTGTGATTCTGAGAAAGTGGCAGTCTTGTTTCTATTCTGCTCGTGTGAAAAATCCTATGAATGATTTACGGCCAAATCCTTTACTTTTCTCTACCTCTCTTTGAACTTATCTTCAGATATTTTTCCATTTGGTTATGGGTTTTAGCGAGAGCTGACTTCATGAATCACATCTTGCAAACCCGGGGAAAAAAGACACAAACGTTCCACTCAATTTTCTTCTCCAAGGAGAAACTCCTTTTTCCTTCACCTTCAAAAAAAAAAAAAAAAGTAGTTTTAACCACTAATCACAACTAATGGAAGATGCACTCTGCTATTCTTGACTACAATGACTTCAGGCAGACCCCAGGGAAGTCAATATTAGATCAACTCGCTGGTAGAGGTTCAGGAAGGTGTAAAAAGCTCCCACCGTGGGTCCATTGTAGAGCCCTGTGAGGGCTGCACTTGACTGGGAAACATTTAAATCTATTTTCTTTTGACCTCTGAGGACTTTTAAGTGAAGGGGAAAAAAGCGCTTTGCAACAAGTCTGGTGTTTTGACATTCATTTCCCAGGGCACAGGATCTTTCTGAAGGAGGAGAGGGCAAACACTTGCGGTTAATGGAAGCCATGCTGGGCAATTGGAGTCGTCAGAATCCCAGACTGAGCTCAGAGGCAGGGCCAGAAAATTCGAGGAGACACTAAGGGGTGGTATAAAGCTGCACCCCATGGTCAGCTGGGGGGGGGGGGATGAAAGGTGTGGACAACCTCAACCAAAGACAGTGCCCAGAGAATGGAAAGAGCCCTTGATAACAGATGAGGACACTTGGCTTCTAATTGCAGCCGGCATTTAATAAGCACTTCATATGTGCCTGGGGCCAGGGGAGAGACTGCTTCACCTCACTCAGTCTTCCCAATCACCCCATGTGGTAGATATTTTTGCTATCCCCATTTTAAAGATACAGAAACTAAGACCTAGAGCATTGAGGTATCTTGCCAGTTTGCACTGCCAGAGAATAACAGAAGTGAGACTCAAAAACGGATCTAAACTTGAAACCCATTCTCTCTTTTTTTTAAGTTTATTTATTAATTTTGGGAGAGAGAAAGAGAGTGTGTGCACATGACAGTGGGGGAGGGACAGAGAGGGGAGAGAGAGAGAGAGAGAGAGAGAATCCCAAGCAGGCTCCACACTGTCAGCACAAAGCCCGAAGCAGGGCTTAATCCCATGAACCATGAGATCAGGACCTGAGCCAAAGTCAAAAGCCGGGCACTAAACCAACTGAACCACCCAGGTACCCCTTGACACCCATGCTCTTAATCATTACAATATCCCAAACCTACCTATGAATTCTACACAGATAGATATATAGATGTTATCAATATCATCTGTTCTGTTTCTCTGGAAACACTGACTTGCCTCAGCCATCTACCTGTGGGTTGAATGCTGGGGTGCTACCCAGGACCCCCTGGTCTGGGGCTTCTCTCCTGCTAGAAGATAGGAATATTGGGGTATTAATGAGGATAGACACTGGGGACTTGTTTAATTGCCCTAAGTCTACTTCTGGCCAACTGTTTCTCTCTCATTTGGTTGTCTGTAAATCAAGGTCTCCAAGGACATATGGTCTAGTTCTGGTTCAAAGAGATTTAGCCTACTTGTCTAAATACCCCTGGATCCTGGCGAGAAGACAATGCTAGAACTCAACAGAAAAAGGGTGTGAGTAGAGTTTCCCAGGTTCCTTGAGGGACAGAGAAATGGGAAGAAACTACATAGGATCCAGATGAATATCTTGTAGGTAGCTGCTTCTGTGGATGGAAACAAAAAGAAGCAGTATGGTATAGTGGTTAAGTACATACTCACCACTGTGGATTCAATCAGACCTGGTTTCAAATCCCTATTTGATCCCTTATTAAATGGTGACTATAGACAAATGTTTAACTCTGGCTAAGCTTCAATTTCTTCATCTCTAATATGGGTGTCTGTGAATAAGACCATTTAGAGAAGATTATGAGGTTATGTGTGTGTGTATATATATATATATATACACACACACACACACATAATATATATGTAGGTACATATATGTGTATATATATAATGTATATATACACATACATATACATTATATACATACACACACATATATATTATATACATACACGCACATATATATGTATACACACACACGTACATACACATATATATTTAGTTTGCTATACAAGAAACATTAGTCATTATTGTCACCTCCATAAAAGAGCAGGGAGAGTGGTTTGGGAGCAGACAAGAGCCTGTGAATGCGTGAGAGCATTGGCAACAAATAGTGGCCAATTTGGCAGAGCACAACTTGACCTCGGGGTGGTTTCACGTGGACAGCGCCACCCTGCAAGGAGGAAAGGCTGGGTGACTCCAGCCCTGTTTGCCTCCTTTCAGCAAGCACTTCCTGGCACTTGGGCAGAGCAGCCTAGAATAACAGAAGACAAGGGAGGCAAAGGGCAAAACTGGGAGGGGATGGGATGGCGGTGGAGTAGGAGTGGAACTTGGTAAGGGATAAGCTGAAGCTTGGCTAGGATTGCAGAGTGAGAGAACTTTGGAACAGCTGCTGCAAGGTGGTGAGCAAGGCAGCACAAGGTAGACTTGGAAGATTGTCAGCACAGACATCAGAAAAGGAATTATTCTAATAGGTTGTATGGTGGAGACACTCCCCCTGTTCTACAGCAGCCTTAAGATTTGGATAAGATTGACTCTCCCAGCTCCAGGAGTGGGGCCTGATTCACCTAACCCAGGGATCAGCAGACTTTTCTGTAAAGTGCCAGATACTAAATATTTTAGGCTTTGTGAGCCAGATAGTTGTAACTACTCAACTCTGCGGCTATATCATGGGCATGGCTATAGGCAATAAGTAAACAAAACGGTCTGACTGTATTCCAATAAAACTTTACAAAAACAAGCAGCAGGATAAATTTGGCCTGTGACCACTGGATTGGTCTAATCCAATCAAGGTAACTCCATCCACCTAAACCAAATGGTTAATGACATTCCAGTGGGTACAGTGATTAGCTCCGGGATGGTCTAATCAGAGTGAACATCAAGAATTCGTTCGGTTGTTGGCACAGTGGGCACGGGAGGGTGGGCAGAGGGGCAATGCATTGTTTTTCTCTCCATGTAACTAAGAAAATGATCATAAGGAAAGCCAGGCTGAGAAAGAAGTCAGTAAATGAAGAAGAAAAAAGTTAAGAGCGTATCTGAGAAATCAAACTGAAGGCCTGACTGAATAATGCCTGAAGACTGCCCCACATCTTGGCTTCAAAATTATGAAAGCAAATAAATTTCCATATGACAAGACCTTTTATTTAGATTTACTAGGACTATCAATCTAAAGCATCCTATCTGATACAAATTGGAGATCGTATTAACTAATGGAAGCAAAAGAACACGGTGCTCTTCCACAATTAAACAATAAAACACTAATTATGTGGTATGGTGAATTTTATGTGTCAACCTGATTGGACCGCTGGGTGCTCAGATATTTGGTTAAATGTTATTTCTGGGTGTGTGTGTGTGTGTGTGTGTGTGTGTGTGTGTAAGAGAGAGAGAGAGAGAGAGAGGGAGGGGGGGATTATGGAGGAGATTAACCCAGCCTGGGTCTGCCCCATATAATCTGTTGAAGGCCAGAATAGAATAAAAGGTTAAGAAAGAATTCTTTCTGCACAACTGGCCTTGGGGCATTGGTCTCTCCTGTCTTTGGCCTGGGTCTTGGACTGGAACTTAGCACCATTGGTTCTGCTGGTTCTCAGGTCTGAAGACGTGGACTGAAACTCCTGTCACCCGCTGTCTTCCTTGTCAGGACTTTGAACTCAGACTGGAACAATACCATCAGGTCTCCTGGTTCTGGACTCCTTAGCCTCCATAATTGTGTAAGCCTATTCCTTATAATAAATCTCTCTTATGTGTATGTATATCCTACTGATTTTGTTTCTCTGGAGAACCCCGACTAATACAAAATGGAACCGCTTCTGAAGGAACTCACCAGAGGGAATCAAAGTGGGCCAGGTTCCACATCCCACCCACCCACACGGTTCCTGAGGCAACCCCCTGGACACCTCAAGTTCTAAAAGCATACTTTGAAAACCATGAGCCAAAATGATCTCTATCAGGCCTTTTGTATTTAAGAAGTCATCTCTGAGAGAAGGAAACTGTTGGGTCACAGAGGTTCTAGAATGCTTTTCTTCCATATGTTCTGGGAGTCTCTCTGTAGACCTCCATTTCCTCATTTGTAAAGGAAAGATCTTGGATGAAATGAGCGCCAGAAAGGCTCTCCTCCCACCCTACGCAACACCAGAGTAAAAACAGGTGGATCATCTGTCTCACAAAATGAGAATTTGGGTAGCTACTATTATTTTTATTTTTTACACAAAAGTGATTCAAATTCTCTGGGAATATTTAGAAATAAACATAAGGGGAAAAAGCAGAAAATAAAGCTCACTCATAATTCCTCCTTCAAAAAATAACTGCTGTGAACATTTTGGTGTGAATATGTTCAAGCTTGCTCTCTCTCTCTCTCTCTCTCTCTCTCACACACACACACACACACACACACACACACACTCAAATGTAAGAAATCATAGCGTGCATGCTATTTATAACCTGTTGAGTTATCCTAAAAATATAATAGTCTTTCCATCTCAATAAATATTCTTCCATATTATAATGTTTTAACGGCTGTGAAGAATTTCAATTGCATAGATATACCAAAATTTATTCAACTAATGTCTCTCCGTTGGAAATTTAGGTTTGTCCAATTTTCTGCTATTTTAATAGTATGATGAACATTATTATAGCTAAATCTCTACACATTTGCATTATTGTATCCTTAGGATTTATTTTTAGAAATGGAATTACTAATTCAAAGAGTATAAACATTTTAAAATTGTTTGATGCATTTTACCAAATTATCCAGAAGGTTTATGCAAATTTAAACACCCTTTCCCTGTATATGGGGAAGCCTGTTCACTCACACTCTCACCACTATGGAGCAGTTAATTTTTTAAATCTTAAGTCAGAGGGAGCAAGAAAAATAAGACTCTGGATTTCTTATGAGAAGATACCCTGGATGTTAATGTGTATGTGTGTGTGTGTGTGTGTGTGTGTGTGTGTGTGTGAGAGAGAGAGAGAGAGAGAGAGAGAGAGAGAGAGAGAAAGTGTGTGTGTGTGTGTGTGTGTGTGTGTGTGTGTGTGTGTGTGCTGGGAAGGGGAGCAGTAAATCTCCTCCCAGGTTTGATTTGCAATTATTCCCTGGAGCTATGTTAAGATCTAACTCTAGTAACTCTATAATAAAGAGCAATGGCACATAAGGACAGTTTTCCACTTTCAAAATCTAAAAGTAGATCAGAAAGAGCCTCATAGGACAAGAAGTAAAGGATGCTTGATGGGCCAGGGGCGGAGTAGCTGACAGATAGTAAGGACAATTCCAGGTTTTCTGAATCCTCCCACATAGCCTCTTCGAACTCTCAGAGCATCAGTCTTCACTGATCAGTGCCTTAACCATGGCACAACAGTGGATACATGTTCAATTGACGGGGCCATCTTGAATACAGTTTTCTGCCCTGTGACTCTTCAAGATTAATTTTCTAAAGCACAGTCATATGTTCCCAGGTAAATGTAAGAGCACTGTGTGGCTATGCTTTAAAAAAAACCAAAGGTCTGAACCAAAAATTTAGAATTTGATAGGTCATTCTCTTTCATTAAGCAATCCGGTGCTTTCAGAGGTGGCCCGTTCCACTCCAAAATCATGAACTGTCCTTCGCACTACTGTGTAACAGTGGCGAGATGGTCCTCGAATCTTTGCCTTCAGTGGCCACATCACTGCAAATGACGACAGGTGATATATGCTTTGCCTCCATGTGAGGTGAGCCTCCAGGTTTTCCATCCTTGAATCCTAACAGAGTCTTCAAAGCCTTTGATCCCAGACAAGCCTGATAACCAAAGGCGTCTTCCCTACTGTTACAGATCCTAAGGTGATGCCCCAACGGTCCCTTCGTGTTCACACCTTTGTGTAGTCTTTAGGGTGGTAAAGAGCTGTGACTTACTTCTAACCAATGGACCGGGGCAAAGATGAGATCCTACTCCCATAATAAGTCTATCTTATATAGCAAAGATGATGGGCTGTCACTTCATGATTATACTGTTGCATACTGTATGTATAACACACATATATACATACTTATGCATATAGCTTGTAACTAACTCACTTTATCTCCTACTCCCTTTCCCTCTCCTTCTCCCTCTCTCACTGGTCTTGAAGAAGCAATCTTCCATGAGTTCCAAAGCTGCAAGGAAGTCGGTCTGTCAACAACCTGAATATGAGCTTGGAAGCAGAATCTTCTCCAGCTGAGCTGCTGCTGAGACCTCGGCCTTGGCCAACACCTGGATTACAGCCCGACGAGACCCTGAAGCAAAGAACTCAGATGAGCTTTGCCCAGATTTCTAACCTATAGAAACTGTGAGATAATAAGTATGTGTTACTTGAAGCCGCTAAACTTGTAGGGATTTGTCGTACATCAACAGAAATCGAATACACCCCCATACGCCTCTTTCTGTTACCAAGTTCTGTACCAAGTTTCCCAACTGCCAACCAGTTCCATCTAATTTAGACATAAAGCAATTCACCGAAAGAGAAGCCAAAGAGGCCACAGAATCAATAGAAAGGCCATAAAACTGGTCTCGTTCGATGGGCAGGAGGTAACGGAGACCAGCTGCAGAAACCACAGCCAAGGTACTTCAGCATCAGTGTTGCCAAGATATCACGGCTGGCATATCACCACCACTCCTGCCACACAAAACTGCCTCTAGACCCTGCTGTTGCTGCTGCTAGATCCTGGGTACTGGTGCTGCCACCCCTGGGGGTGGTTACCATGCAATACCACCACTGCATTGTCCACTGCCTTGCATCTTTGCATCACTTTGTTGAGCTTCAAAACATCAGGCGAGAGCATACCCCCAGCCAAGTTTATGTCACACATTCATACCCTAGTTGCCGGGAAGCAGTTGGGTGGGGTATCTGCTTAGGGCTCGAGGACTGCTCAGATCCGGAGTACATATTCATGTTTCACGTCGATGGTATCTTAGTTTATCTGGGCAGCTGTAACAAACACACTATAGACAGAAACTTACAGGTTTATAAACAACAGAATTTTTTTTTTCTCACAATTCTGGAACCTGGGAAGTCCAAAATCAAGGTACCGGCAGATTTGGGGTCTACTGAGGGCCTGTTTCCTGGTTCATAGGTGGCTGTATTCTTTTTCTTTTTCTTTATTTATTTTGAGAGACAGAGAGAGCATGAATCGTGAAGAGGGGCAGATGGAGGGAGACAGAGAATCTCAAGTAGGCTCCATGCTCTGCACAGAACCCGATGCAGTATTCGAGCACACAACCACGGTATCATGACCTGAGCCGGAATCAAGAGTTGGATGCTCTGCTGACTAAACCACCCAGGTACCCCTGGATGGCTGTATTCTGGTTGTATTTTCATATGGTGGAAGAGAGCGGTCTGGGGTCTCTTTTACAAGGGCACTAATCCCATTCATGAGGGCTCCGTTCTCGTGATCTAATCACCCCCCAAAGGCCCAACATCCAAATATCAAAAGAATGGGGGTCAGATTCCAGCATTTGAATTTTGGAGGGAAGCATTCAGTCTTCAGCAAATGACATGCCCTGGAGTTTTACAGAACTCAGTTGTTCATAGACCACAGTGTAACTAACTAGTGCTCTCTAGAACTGTGCAGTGCATAACTATTCATTGACTTTACGAAGGGAATGACAACCTCTTGGAGGTGCACAGTGGAGAACTCTATACTGTTCCCACCCAGCTTCTATTGTGGAGGCCTTACATCCCACCTTATCAAGACTTAGACTACAGAATTTTCCTTCCAATAGGAAGGTGTTAGGATGCAGGGTAAACATTAAATTTTTTTTAAGGTAAGTAACTCTGACATCAGTAAATAGATGATAATTGAAGCCATGTGTATAAATAAGATTGCTTAGTCCAAGAGTAAAACACGGGGATAGAAGAGAACCATAGAAAAAGCCTTCAGGAACTGCAACATTGCATGGCCAGGGAGAGAAAAACAAGTGTGCAGAGATAGAGTAGTAACACATGCACCTGCCAAGAGTAACCCCAAAAAAGAACTTTCCAGGAATGCTTCAACTGCATAAAACAATTATGTTTGATAAAAGAATATCTCTGTTTAATTAAATCTAATTTTATTGTAAATAAAAATAACTACAAAAATCAGAAAAAAAACAATGTCTTATTTTCGGCTCCCTGTCCTGATTTGGAATTCAGAAGTTATGGTTACAATAGGTACAGTGTTCAAACTTCTACTTGTAGTCTGCAGAGAGAATGAGGGACCAGGATCCAGGATTTGCAGCCTAAATATCGTAGCGGGGCCAAAATAATTTCAATCGTATTGCAGCCTATCCAGTCCCCCAATTCCTAACATATTGAAAAATGCAATATATTTGTAGAGTTAAGTGAAATCTTCCCTAAAGTAGCCAAAATGAATTTTTCTTTAATCATTGAGAACATGATGTGGCCGTGATATAAATCTGAAAAGTTAATCAAGAAAAGTTGCAGAACTTAACAAATTGGGTATGGCAGGCAATCATATTACTCTACAGAAAAGCAAGGATAATATCAAATTTTAATCAACACGTCTGACTCCTCTGGTTCAGAGAGAGAGAGTGGGGAAAAAATCTATCTGTAAATGTTCAGGATGGAGAAGAGGACACAAGTGAAATAGATACCCGTGCACATGAAGGGAGATCATTCTCACCAGGGAATGGATTAAAAAATGGTGAAGCAATTCATGAGAAGGCCCGCGTATTGTCCTGTGGGTCACACTGCCTCTGCAGGTGCTGTCACGCTGAAATGGAAGCTGATGCTACGCTGGGGTCTGAGAAGGAGTTCGGAGTAGTCTTAATTTAAGGGACAACTGTGGTCTGGGGTAAGCCCCAGGCACACTGGATCTCAGGCTGTTGGCAGCACAACTAATTCCTTTTCCTGCAGGCTGGAGGGGCTAAGCCTTCGCTCATATCGTCTGTCCAGCGGGCCCTGGATCAGAAACTGGGCACGGCTGAGTCTATAGTTGCTGGGGAAGACAGGGCTGGCATCCTCTACTCGTGTTCCCAGCTGGAGATCGAGCCAATTGATGAGAGGGGCTGTGGCTTGGATATCTTTAATACCCGTTCTAAGAGCTGGCCCACAGTAGGTCCTCAGTATGTGCTTGCTGATAGACTGATAGACCGACTGTGTGAATAAAAAGGCATTAGGGAAACCAACAATGGGTTGAGTTCTCCCATTATCCTTTATCCCTGTATGCTTCCTCAGACCTGCCTTGCAGAGATGTGACTTATCGCTTCCTCTCTTTCCCCTCCCTCTCCAAGAACATGACATGACCTTTCTAGTTCCATAGAATATATTTACTTTCCCCTTGGGCACTTTCGATTTACATTAAGTGAAACAATGCTTACTTTGCTTTCTCCTCTTAATAAATGAGAGCCCTGACTATCTTAGGGGTCCAGACAGACAAATGGCCCGAATCCCATGAGCTGTGAGCAGATCTGATGGTCCAGCTCAGCAGAAGCAATGGCTGTACACATTTCCTGTCCCCGTCTCTCATCACCACCCTCCACCCCCACCCATACTACGATGCTGTGGCTAAGGTGTTTAACACACGGAGGATGGTGCATTAAGCTGAGTGCCTGGAGGATGACACATGTCAGTCTCCTTTTCCAGCCGACAGAATCGTTCAGGCACTGGGGTCCAGGACGCCAGAGGTCTAACAGGGCAGACCTTCATCATAAGGGTCTGTCACCAGTGGTACTGGGCATCAATGGCATGAATATATATCAGACAAGGTCAAGTCCTTGTTTTGGTTAAATGCCACACAAACCCTGACCACTCATCTTGATCCCTCACTAGGATGCCACAAGCATCCTTTCAGGCATCCTGAAGTCTCTAAATAGAAGCATGACTTCTACGTCCAAGCTTTTGGAGAATTTTGTGTTCTCCTCTTTCAGAATATCTATTTGTAATACCTTCTTACTAATATTAGCAGGGTGAACATTAATTTATTTTTCGAGACGAGAGTTTTTAGAATGAAAGAGGTCACTATGAATAAGTATACAGAAGGGGTGCCTGGGTGGCTCGGCCAGTTAAGTATCCAGCTTTGACTCAGGTCATGATCTCACGGTTTGTGAGTTTGAGCCCCGTGTAGGGCTCTGTGCTGACAGCTCGGAGGCTGGAGCCTGCTTCAGATTCTGTCTCTCTCTCTCTCTGACCCTTCCCCACTCACACTCTGTCTTTCTCTCTCAAAAATAAATAAACATTAAAAAAAAAAATAAGTATACAGGAATAAGAGGCATAAATTGGGACTGTCCTGGGCAAACCAGGATGTGTGGTAACCCTACTACTGGCTTCACGAATCCCAGTGTGAGGCCCTGTGGGCACGGTCACTGGTGCTTCCTTCTCTGCTCTTCTCTCCTACCTTAAGCTCCAGTCCTTGTTCAGAGCAGAGTTAAAGAGCTCTCCATACTTTTTCTAGGGGCCCCTACTAACCTGCAGATTTAGGTGTATAGGGGTATTATCTTCAAGTTCATGACCATTTATTCCTGACCAAAGCATGAGCATGAACGTCCCAAAGAATCGGAAGCACAGTTGTTTCTCTTTTTTCTAAGCTCTTGACCAAGCTGGATGAGTTTCTTTCTTACCCCATAAGCAGTCTGACCGTGACCAGGAAGGCCTGACAGCCCCGTGAGTGTCACAGGGGGTATGAGAACTGGGACATGGGGGGAGGGGGGCAGTTGGGAAGCCGAAGCAGCAGGCTGGCCCTTTCTGAAGGATCGGCCTTCAGCAGAAATGCCAAAGTCAGACAAAGCCCGGGCCCTGCCAGGTGAATGCCCGTGTCCCTCCGCTGCCAGCACTTGTCCGGGTGGTCCCCGGAGTGAGGCGGGCATCGTGCAATCCCCGCCAATTCTCAGGACCAGCCCTTTGTGTGTGCTGTCACACCACAGCCCTTCACTGCTTCCTGCTCACAGCCCAATCTCCTGCACCGGTTTCTAGGGCCCTCACGCAGCAGCAGGAGGTTAAAGGACCATCTCCTGGTCTCACCCTGGCTTCCTGGCCATCGCTTGGCCTCGCCTAGCTCTGAGCCTCCACGGGTGCTGTCAGTGCCAGATCTCCGGGCGGTGGTCTCCCCATCTTCTCAGGCTCTACTTCATCCCTCTGTCGCCCCATCTCCAACACGAAAACTGCTGTTGGTTGGGAGAAGATAGCCATTATCTCTTCATCCCCTGAATCTATGGGGATCTTTGTACCTGGGATCCCCTGAACTGCTAGGGAACCAGGAGGGGCCGCTGAATGGTCTCTCAGCAGCACACGTGGACGTCGTGGTAGGCACAACCCCCAGATTAGCTTCCGGAAACCTCCTGCCAGTCCCATAAGTGTTATTATCCCCTTTGTTTTACACATGGGGAAGCCGAGGCAAAACCAGTTTAAGGAGTTTGTCCAGGCACAGGATTTCTGCTACCCTGCGGATAAAGGGAAGTACTTGCTGAAAGAGACAGAACATTCTTGCTGAGACACAAACGTATAAAATAAAATAGCAGCACTAGGTAATTACTGAAGAAATCCAGGAAAGGAGAGTCTGAAAAGGAGCCAGTGTTTGGGAAGCCTTGACAGAAAGACACGGGACAAGACTGTCCCATTGTTGGGGCATTATTCTCTATCCTGGAGTCCTAATTTGGCAATACTCTCCTGGGTCTGCTAGGACTCCGGAGTCTGAGTCTCCAAGAACAGAGTTTCCTTAACTAATGGTCTTGCATTAAATACATGGAAGCAAAACATTTAATTCTGAGAACTCTAGCAAAGCTATTTCTAAGAAAATATTTAAGGACTTGCAGTGTAATGTTTCAAAGTGTACAATCACAAAACCGTACCCCAAAATATGCAAATGGAAAAAAGACAGCGAGAAAATACATCAAAGAGATGTGTGGCAACAATTAATTTCCTTCTCAAAGAAAAAAAAAACTTGAAGTTTTTAGAAAATTATTATTCTAGTTTAATTGTTTTTGAAAGTGTGGTAGAGAGAAAGGAACACGAGAGTCCAGCAAAAGCTGCACTGTTTGCTGGGTTTCTTTTTGTTTCCCGGAACCTCGGCTTCCTCATTTTACAAATAGCACACACACAAGTGGCGATTAATTCCTGGACATAAATTGTCTCACCTGTCTGATGCTCAGTGTTAACTCTCTTTCCCTCCCTGACACTAAATGCAAATGTCCCACCAACAGCACCAGGTCAGTCATTTCCTGGTCTCTTCCTGCAGAAGTTTCCCCAAAGTCAGGAGGCAAGCGTTAGGACCCGGCTCCAAGCACATAGATCCACCTCCTTCCACCGCATGCAAAGCATCAAAAGAACAGTTCTGTCCATGAAAATCATAGCGCCGGGAGGGGGGAATCAAACCCCAAATTAATCAAACAGGATGTAAATCCCAGAGCAAACATGCATCAATTAGAGGAAATGTTAGAATCAGGTATGGCGTTCGGAATTCCACGAGGGAACATAAGGTGAATAAACTAAGCTCTGGCATTGATTATGGAAAGCAGCGGCTGTATGATGTCAGGGCTGCTGTGATCACTTCAGCCAGAAATTCACTTTTCAGTGCCTTGATTCCTGGGATTACCTTTGTGCTGACTGACAGCCAAAGAAAGAAAAACCGTACTGCTTCACAGCAAACTTTTCTCTGATCTGTTCTAACAGCCAACGGATACCCCAGTGCTGATTTTCCTCGCCTGCGTTTCAACGACACATTCTTCAAATTGGAGCAAGTCAAAGCAAGAGATTCTTCGTTGCGCCTTCTGTGTGCGAGGCACGGTATTGACACAGTGAAGGATACAGAGATAAGAGAAAGTCTCTCCTCACAAGGAAGAAAGGGAAGAAAACCTGATTGCTGCTGGGGCCTGGATGTCTGTCAGGCACTATTTGCCGGAATTTAGGTTTATTATAATAGAATTTTTTTCTGCCAACAATCATATGAGGCAGAGTTATTGCTCCCATTCTTTGGGTGAGGCAGTGAAGGCTCCCAGACGCTACTGATTTGAGCCATGGCTTGTGCAACTTTGAAGTCCCTATACCTCATGACTTCGTAATCTCTCCCCCACATCAGTGTCCAAAAACTCATCCTTTCTCTGCAGAGACCACAGAATGGGACGGAAGACAGGGAGCAACAGCCCATGACATCACAGTCATTTGTACCTCCCAGACACCCAGGCATCTGTGTCCACAGAGGCTGAACAGAGAGTTGAGGAGTTTCTCTACTCACCTGTCCAAGTCAGCAACCTGACCCATTCCCTGAGAAAGTGTTCTCATCTCTCCAGTGAGAATCAATCACTCCTTGCTTTGAGCTTGCATTCTGTTTGAACTTCTCTAAGGAAAGTTATTCTTTTGCTTTATTTAAAAAAAAAAAATCTCTGGTTGATTACATGTCTATTATTACCCCAACCTTTCTGCTTTTTGGAATCCTCTTTATCCTCTAAGAATCTTTCCAGATCATGGATTTAACAACTAATTACTTCTAAGCACACATGCACAGGCTCCTGCTTTTTAAATCCAATGTGAATTTCAACCCATCAACTCAGTACAATGTAACCTTTTTTCCCCTGTAATTCACCTCTCCATTGAAATCCTCCTCTCCCCTGGTCCTCAGTGATCTCTCCCCATGGGTCACTGCCAAGCTGCCCTCATTCCCATCTGCACAGTCTCCTTCATTGGCAAGTCCCTCCTTCACTTCCGAGTCATGTTGGGGCTCTGGAGTCTCTTGGACACCTTCCTCATCCTCCTTCTCTACGTAAGTCAAGCAGCCATTTCACCTCTGGGCACTTTCTGCTTCCCCGTAGCTCTGCCAGAGAAGTGGGGACCCCCTCCTCTCAGATCCCCGAAACCCATCTGGAGTCTGAGGTCTTGAGGGTTTCTTCTGTCTGGGAGTCACAGTCCAGAAACTCCTTCCCCAGAACCTATCATTCTGAATTCACATAGTTTTTTACCTCTGTTTTTCAACACTTCCAAAACCAAGAGAATCCTTTCTAAGTTGGGAGACAGGAAGAGGGAGAGAGAATCTCCCCCCCCCCCCACCCCCAGACCATCTAACATTTTGGCTATACCTGTTTGTCTTATCTTTTTTCTAAGAGCACCAGCATTTAGAAACCCAGAACAGTCCCATTTCTTTCTTAAAGAAACGAACACAGAAGGAATGGCCGGTGTGACTGCATAAGGCGGGAAAAGGAGGAGAGAAAGTGAACTGGCAGCAAAAACCAAAAGCATTGCTTAATATCTCAATTAATATCATGCTACCCTCTTTTATTGGCACTTAGCTCAGGGAACATGTACCTTGGGCTCTGCCTCCCACATGAGGGGCAAGTACTATCTTATTCACTGTTGTTGAAGTAGAATGACACAGCCTGGATTGATTGCTAGACAGGGCTCCGGATTGGGTGTTGGGAGAGGTGGGTTGTTATCTCTGTTCCGATACTAATGGGAGGTATGACTCTGAGGGGGTAATTTCCTCTTTCTTTATTTCTCCTCCTGTGCATGAACCATAAAATCCGAGAATAATACCAGATTTGTGTTCTTAATCCTTGGTGATCTTCATAATTGTGCTGTATGGAATTATCATCCATATTATTTTTACTTATAATTTTCCTCAAATCAACTCATTTTTTTTACTTAAGCTTATTGTAAAAGCAAATTCTATATCTCTGACATGAAAATTCATAAGGGGAAACCTCAATAAGGCCGAGTCCAGAGGCTCCACTGAAGGGGAATCCCAGGCCACTCACTGTCAATTACAGACCCTAACAAAAGAATCTTCAACAGGAAACAATGATCAGTTATAAGCCCCAACAAGGCTTGTATCATCTGCAAGAAATTTACTGTTTCTGAACTCTTGCTTTTCTCCAATGTACTTTCGTTCAAAACAACCCCTCCCAATTTCCTTTTCCGTCTCCATAGAATAATGTGCCTCTCCTTTGTTGAACCTGCCTATGGTTTTGCCATAGCTCACATGCCCTGCATTGTAATGATCTGCGGTTCCCAAATAAACCCATATTTGCTGATAAAGTAACTGACTTTTATTTTTTTATTAAACATTTTTTTTTACGTTTATTTATTTTTGATAGAGACAGAGCAAGTGGGGAAGGGGCAGAGAGAGGAGACACAGAATCCGAAGCAGGCTCCAGGCTCCAAACTGTCCACACAGAGCCCGACGCGGGGCTCAAACTCCCAAACAGTGAGATCATGACCTGAGCCGAAGTCGGAGGTTTAAGGGACTGAGCCACCCAGGTACCCCCTGACTGTTTTATTTTTAAGGTTAAGGCTGGTGCATCACTTAACAAGCCTAAAAAGTAACCAAAAAGCAAATAAATGTATTCTTTAAAAAATGAAACAATGTCATTCAATTCTGGGTGGGTACTTTTGCCTGCCAAATGTTCTTTTCGTTAAAAAGTGAAAAATAGCACCTGTCAGAGAGGTGTTGAAAGAGACAATAACAACACCCTCGAGCTTTCTTCTTTGTAAATAAGAGACCTGAAATAGATCTGAAAATGAAGTCTCTTTCCGGTTACTCATTCAGTGTTACTTAAAGGGATGCCCTCCTGCTAGACAAAAGCTTCTCTTGCCAGTGAAGGTCGGAATCCTGGGCTGAAAGCACTGGGGTGGATGATAGTCCAGTCCGTTTACAGCTCCCACACTTCGGCCTGATCCTGTTTTGTCTGCATTCTTCGATTATTCGCGCAGAATCAATTTCTTACCCGGATCTTTGTGTTTCACTTTTGTTCTCAGTCAAGCTGCCGAGCCTTAATTTCCTCTAGTTTTAGTGTCCCCTTGAGTATTTGGAGCACTAGGGAGGTCCCCCTTCTACCTCCTCCGTCCAATAGCTCCCTCATTTCATCACGGCGGGATCTGTGCTCTCCCCCTGTGCCCACTCCACTCTTTCCAGCAGGAAGAGGCCAGCCCCCTGGAGTTCAGAGGCCAGATGAACTCCTGCCACACCTGGTCATGCTGCTGCAGCCTGTATTTTTCGCATCTCACACTTGTCTGCCTGTGTCACTCACACCTGTGGTCAATGCTATCTTGAAAACACACCTGCTTCAGAGCCAAGCCTGCAGAGAAGGATTGTCAAGCATGGCTAATGTCCCAGCAGGCTCTAGGCCACAGTTTGCAGGATCCTTGGGGAATTGGATTTGGTCCTTTTCTCCCCAAAGCCAGCCTGAACTCAGCTCCCCAAGAAAGAGAGGAAAATGGTCTAGCACATTCCTAGTAGCAAATACAAGAACACAAATACAGCTTTTAAATCCGTATCTCGAATGGGATCAAAGCTATAGTCTATACCATCTCTTGAAGTTCCTCTTTGGCCACTATAATTCTCATCCTTTCCAGTTTTGAAAAAGAACAGAAATAGCTTCTGAGGGTGGGACAATCAGAAACCCAGAGGAGCTCTCCACTGCATACTATATGCTATATAAAAAAATACCTTTGAGTGCACTGCTGGACTCTCAGAAAGTAAGAGAAATCTCCAAGCACCCACCCTCCCCTTCAAAAGGAAAAAGAGATCAAAAACAAGAGTGTGACCTGTAAACAAATATAGTAGGCAAGGTTTTTCCGAAGTAAATGCCAATATTAGCACTGTATTCTGGTCAGTATGCCTTGGGTCAACTTCATAGTGGAGTCATTTACCTTTAGACATGCATGCTAGCCTGGAAATCCAGGATGAAGTTCGAAGAAGAAGAAAATACGTTTTTGTTTTGTTTTGGTGTGTGTGTGTGTGTGTGTGTGTGTGTTTCTGAAAGAAGGCATCCTTGATTTAGGCTAGACAAGGTAATAGACCATCATGAATAAGGACCAGCAGAAAGAGCACATGCCAAATTTAGACCCTGTACCAGACATCTATCTCTTAGGTAGCGGCTCTGATGCACTTGACCTCGCCTCTCTTACACCCCAGTCACGGCTCTCATGACCAGCTCTGTGTGAGCTCTGAGCAACTTCATGCAGGTGCAGCCTGAAAGTGACCCACCTCATGCCTGCACCGTGTGCTTCTCTCCTCCTGACCCAGGGCTTCCTTGTCACTGCAAAGGGAGAAGACCATGTTCAGTGCTACACGTGTAGCATCCAGAAATGTGGGGCAGTCAATGCTTCATGGGGCAAAAATTTGACCAATGGGAGAAGGAGCCGTTGCAAAAATTCTTTCTCGTAACTCCTTCTGGATAGATAACCCTGGAAAGTAGATATATATGGCTTCCTGAGAGGCTATTGCTATGAGGCTAGTCCTATGGAATATGAATATTCCACTGGAATAACCAGTGGCATTAGTTAGTTAGTAACACATCCTCTTTTAGGCTGTTTCTCCCTCCCTGCCTCACTCCCCTTTGCTCTCCAGGGCATGACCTCCAGGATTGTACTCCTAAGAAACAGTTACATATAACCTCTGACTCCTGGGCAACCTTGGCTAAGTCAGTGAGGAGCTTTAGATATTACGATTACCAGATAAAATCTATAAGAACTACATTTGAAATATTTTTAATACAAAAAAATTGCAAGAAACTGAACACTGTAAAATAACCAGGAAGAATAGAGAAGTTACAAAATAGGAATGAAAAAGGTAACTGTTGAAAATTAATTGAGTAAACGGCAGATATGATGAAGCTAAAGAGAGAATTGGTGAAGTGAGAATTAATGGAGAATTAGTGGAGATATGTCTGAAATAATTACCCAGAGGGCCGCGCCAAGAGCAAGAAAATTAAAAATAGGGGACAGATAGGAAGAGCTAACATGCTTAATCAGAGCCCCACAAAGAAAGAATAGAGGAAATGGTGGAAAATATTTTAAAACTGGGTGAGAATTAGGCATAACCAATGAAAGAAAGAAACCTATCCATGCAGGAAGCTCTACCTTGGCCAACTAGCACAGTGAAAACTAAATTTGCAAGAGGTAGAACAGAGTGTCAAGGACCAAAAACAAGGGTTATCAAAATCAATAACAGGTCACCCACAGAAAAAATGACAGTTAACCCGAGGGTTCTCCAGAGAAACAGAGCCAACAGAGAGAGAGAAATTTATTCTAAGGAATTGGCTCACGTGGTTATAAGAGAAATCTCCAAGCATCGACCCCTCCTACTCAAAAGGAAGAAAAAAAAAATAGATCAAAAACATGAGTGTGACCTGTAAGTGAATATGGAAGGCAAGGTTTTTCTGGAGTGAATGCCGATGTTAGCTCTGTATTCTGGTCAGTACACCTTGGGCCAGCCAAACAGTGGAGCCATTGACCTTTAGACACTGGTGCTAAGCTGGAAACCCAGGAAGTACGAAATCTGCAGGGTGAGTCAGCAAGCTGGAGGCCCAGAAGAGCCAATGGTGTAAGTTTTAGTCCATAGGTTGGCAGGCTTCAGATGCAGAAAGAGCTGACGTTTCAGTTCAAGTCCAAGAGCAGGAACGGCACCAATGTGCCAGCTCAAAAGCAGCCAGGCACGAAGAACCCCCTCCTATTCAGGGGAGGTCAGTCTTTTTTGTTCCAGTCAGACCGTCAGCTGATTCTATGAGCCCACCTACATAAGAAAGTTCGATCTTCTTTACTGAGTCTACTGATTTAAATGTTAATCTCATCCAGGGACCCTCACAGAAGCAGCCAGAATAACATTTGACCAAATATCTGAACACCACACGCCTAGTCAAGTTGACACATAAAATCAACCATCACTCTGACTATAACAGCTTGACTGAAATGATAGCTTTTCAAAGACAAAGGATTATCTTCAATGTTACATGAAAATAACTGTAAACTTAGGTTTGTGTGAGCAGCAATATTTTCTTTTGAAAATGTAAATAAAGTTTCTTATATTAAAATGGAATATAGAAATATAAATCAAATAAAACAATAAGGTAGAAAATACAAGCCCAAACATATCAATAACCCTGATAAGTGTAAAAAAAACTTTTTAAAAAAAATATTCATGTATCCTAAACGAAAAGAAGGAAAACCATCCCAGAAGGGTGTTCTGAAAAGGAAGAAGGCGCAATGAGAAAAGAAATGCTGAACATTAGGTCTATATAAGCAAATCTTTTCTGTTTAAAATAATAATGATGATATCTAGTTTCTGTCTAAAAAGGAGAACTAAAATATTTGATGATAATGTCATGTAAGTAGGAAAGTGTCATCAGGCTCTTATATTGTTCAGAAAGAGAATTGCGATACTAATTTCTGATTTCACTATTTGTGAATGGAAAATATCTCAGATAATCATCAAAAACAGGAAATTTATAATTTCTTTATTATTAGAAGGAAAAAAATCGAAATAGAAAATCAAAATATTTCTCAATCATCTATGAATGGGTAAAGCAGATGTGATATATATGTGTATATAATATGGTAGTCTAATGAGACATTGTAATGTTGCCGTTTGTGACAACATGGATGGACCTAGAGAGTATCATGCTAAATGAAGTAAGTCAGACTGAGAGAGACAAATACCATATGATTTTACTCATATATAGAATCTGAAAAAACAAATGAGGGGTGCCTGGGTGGCTCAGTCAGTTGAGTGCCCAGCTCTTGGTTTTGGCTCAGATCATGATATCCTGGGTTCATGGGGTTGAGCCCCACATTGGGCTGTTCACTGACAGCACTGAACCTGCTTGGAATTCTCTCTCTCTCTCTCTCTCTCTCCCCCCCCCCACTTGTGTGTGCATGTGCTCTCTCGCTCTCTCTCAAAATAAATAAATAAACATAAAAAATACAAATTAAAAAATTAAAAGAAAAATGAATAAGCAAACAAACAAAAAGCAGAGCCAAAGCTATAAATACATAGAATAAACTGATAGTTGCCAGAGGGGAAGGAAGGGCAAGGGGGATGCACAGAATGAATCGAGGGGAGATACGGGCTTCCAGTTATGGAACGAATAAGTCATGAGAATAAAGAGCACAGCACAGGGAATATAGGCAATGATATTGTACTAGCATTGTATGGTGAGAGATGGCTATGCTTGCGGTAAGCAAATAGCACAGTGTTGAATCATTATGCTGTACATCTGAAACGAATGGAATATTCGTCACCTAAAACAAAAAAAAAGAAAGAAAAAATGGAGAAAAATGGAATATAGAAATACAAGTCAAATAAAACAATAAAGTAGAAAATACAAGCCCAAACATATCAATAACCCTGATAAGCGTAAAGAGATTTAAGTCACCAGTGAAAGACAGCAATTCTCAGTTTGGATAACAAAGCAAAATCTAGTTAAATACTCTTTGCAAGGCACAAACCTAAAACATGAGAACTGAAAAGTTTAAAGTAAAAGAATAGAAAAAGAGAGATCAAGTGCATATCAACCAGAAGAAAGCAAGGACGGGGCGCACCTGGGTGACTCAGTCGGTTAAGCGTCCGACTTTGGCTCAGGTCAAGATCTCATGGCTCGTGAGTTCCAGCCCTGAGTTGGGCTCTGTGCTGACAGCTCGGAGCCTGGAACCTGCTTCAGATTCCGTGTCTCCCTCTCTCTCTGCCCCTCTCGCACTCATGCTTTGTCTCTCTCTCTCTCAAATATAAATAAACATTTTAAAAAACTAAAAAAAAAGAAAGCAAGGGTGGCTGTATTATTATCAGATAAAGTAGATATATTAGGCACCCTTGAAGATGGCTCCCATCTCCTGGTATGTCCAGCCTTGTGTCATCTCTTCTTGCATAACTTGCTTCTAAACGATAGAATAAATACATTGAGGCGATGGCACCTCCATGACTTTGTTACGAAAGGTTATAACTTCTGCCTTGCTTGGTAGACTCTCTCTACTGCTTCCCTAGCTCACACACCTTGAGGAAACAAGCTTCCACTTAGAGAGGTCCACATGGCAAGGAACTGAGAGCAATTTCCAGCCAACCACCAATGAGTAACCAAGACCCTAGAGCCAACTTCTGTGACGAATCAATTGAATGCTGCAGACAACCATGGCTGACCTTCCTTCCCCTTCAGATGAGCCCACAGACCCTGGACTGACCTCGTGATAGCAGCCTTGCAGGAGACTGTGAAGCATGGACCAGCAAAGCCGTGCCCGGATCCTGGCCCATAGACAATGAGAGAATAGACGGGTGTTGTTTTAAGCTTGAGGTTATTTGCTACTCATTGAAGGTAACTTATGCACTAGGAGCATGATTAGGTATGGAAGCATTATTATTGATCACTACTTAAGATAAAAGTTCATGTCACCAGGAAGGTACAGAAATTCTAAACTTACATAAATCCAATGTAGCAGACTCATGCTACATAATAAAATTAAAACTCTGGGCAAATGCATGTGGAGTGCAAGGAGAACTGGGTCAAGTATGACAAACCAGACCCTAAGCCTGACTCTGTTCCTAACATTCTGTATAATCTTAATACAAACTATGTTGTTTCCCTGAGCCTGAATCAATCCCTACATTTCTGTAACTGTGAGTCCAATATGCTCTAAGTTTCCTTTACTTTTTAAAGTTTTTTTCTAAGTCTATAAGTTTTTTTTTTAAGTCTATAAGTATTTACAAATAAAATAACATTTGAGAGTTTTTAGAAAAGCCTATGTTTTATTTCATTAACTAACACTGGTGCGGCGGTTCTTAGGGGTTCTTGGACCAGGGGAACCAAACACTCCTTGCTATCAATGGTACACTGAGTAGCAGGCCAAGTATGATTGCAAAAAGCCAGGAGAATTGAGTTCAAAATGATTCAAACAAGCCCCTTTGGGACATGTCCCATTCTTCCACCTCAAGTATCATGGAAGAGCTTTGTGCAATTTGCTTACCCCCCCCCCACCCCTTCTTTTAATCAATAGGTTAGGTCATCATGATTGAAGAACCCAAGCCAGACAAGCAGTAAATAGAAAAACCACATTCATCATAAGGCTACACATCCCAGAGAATTTGCTTTCAGCAATGAAGTAAACGAATCCCCTGCAGGAACTTAAAGACCAGGGAAATATGATCACATTGAGGCTGATAGTACCTTGTCCCTCCCAATAGGTAAGGACACTAAATAATGCAAAAGTCAGTCCGCCAGGTATTGATTTGGCATAAAAAGTCTCACTGGTGAAACTACATATTTATGTATAAAATATATATTAAAAGCTGCAATACAAAAAGTATACATTCAGAAAAAAGCATATATATATACACACACACACACATATATAAACATATATATTGCCATATATATATAAATTGCTTTCTTCCTTCTGCTTTTTAAATGCAAGCCCTGATTCTTTGTCTTCAGGCAGAAATTTAGCCATATTCTCGGGCAGGTAAGTTGTCTACAAATTCTAGCCTGAGGGTAGACTTTTTTACTTTGTATTTAATGCTGTTTGAAGATGCCTGAGTGGAACTTATGAAATTCCCAGCATCACAGAAGAGGTTTGTATTTTCCATTTAACCCCTGAGTTCTGCCTCCTTTTCACAAATTGTCTCTGTGCTTCAGGCGGCCCCCTCCAGCCAGGAGCTGCTGAAGCCGAAAGAGGCCTGTCTGAATCTTTCAGGACAGCTTCCAGTTTGGCATAAGTATTTGCACCACATCCAATCCCCAGTGGATGTGAATTTTGGAAATACTTGTATGAACTCAGGGCACATTTCTAGCCCAGAAACAGAAGTTGGCCTTTACTTCCAGAACAATGAAACTGACAGTTTAATAGTACAGCTTCTGGCATATTCCGCAGGCTTATTTTCAAATCCTGGCTCAGCCACCTGCTGACTGCAGTGGTTAACTTTGGGTAAACTTCTTTACCTCTGGTATACTCGGTTGCCTCATCTGTGATATGCGAATAGCAGTTAGTGCCAATCTTAGAAGTTTTCTCTGAAAAAATAAATTATTAAAATGAGTATAAAGTCCTTAACATGGATCCAGCCGTACAAAATCGTTAATAAATTCTAGTTATTGATACAGATGTGGTTATCACACAAAAAGAAAAATACATGAGAGTTTTACTGCATCAGAACTCCCCAGCCGGTCATCAAGTAGCTAAACCACCATGGCCGGGACCATAAAGATTATCTTTAATCACCCTGTTATTTTATAGACCGGAAACCTGAGTCTCACAGAGGTCAAGCAAATTGTTCAGGTTCACACGGCAAGGTCATACATAGTCTTACATACAAATAGCGGGATTTACATTAACCAAAGCAGAGCCAGTAGGGATCCTAGAAAGTTAATTCAAATAGCTCACCCCTAAAGTTAATATATTTTTAGGACCGATAAAGCTCATGTAATGGGGAATGCTCAGGAATCCAAATCCACTTGGCATTCTCAGAAGCGTCCTTGGGCTGCTTGAAGATTCGCAGCCTATAACTTTTGGCAGTCCCCAAAGAGGGAGCTCTTTCCACTAACAAAATACAAAATGCAAAATTAATAAAAAGACCCTTTGAAACTGACAAATGTGCCTCAGGCAAACTATCTGCCCAGCAGCTGGTTAAAATTTAATCAGATTTCTTTTTTTTTTTTTTTAATTTTTTTTCAGGCTTGTACATCTTTTGTATGGAGCTCCCCAGTCTGAGTGTGGTCAAAGTTTGTTAAACAAGAAATAATAGCCAAGGCTTTTTAATTCTGCAAATAAGCAGTGGATGCTTTTAATGGCTCTGCAACACTCGAGAAACTAATTGCCCAGGTCTCAACGAAGCTGGATAATTCTTTAATAATTTCTCTTCTTTCCCTTAGAAAACCTAAATTGGCAACTAGACACTGTGCGGTGAATCTTAACATCAATTTAGGCTTATGAATTACACTGTGGCTTTTTTGGGGGAAGTTGACTGAGCCCCAGGTAGAGAAGAGAGCCAGAAGGAGAGAAGGAGGGAGAGAATTAGAGTGAAAGAATGAATCCGCTGGCATGATGATGGGGGCTTCACATGAAAACCTCTATGAGGACTGAGTGACAAGTCTGCTGCTGTCACTCTCACTAGGACACCGAGGACCAGAAGATTTTCAACTCTTGGCCAATCGAGTGTCTTCTCTCAAAAGAACCAGACCAAAGGGCCTGGCCCTAAAGTGCTTCGTTTTACCTACTCTTCTCCCATAAACATGCATACAATTAAAAACCACAGTGAAACCCAGGGAAGCCACCGTCTAGAATGGAAACTATTTACCAAGAAGGACATTCGACCAGTCCCTGGTGTCCACAACTTTAGCAATAATCATACAGTTTCTCTGGTTCCCTGGTTCCCTGGTTCTCTGGTTCTTCTCTAGTTATTTATATGGAAGGAGAATGGGGGTTGAAAGAGAGGGGAGTTACAGCTTATGGGGAGGAAGAAGAATTCGTTTTGCAGTGTAGTCTTGCGAGTGATGAAGGAACTTAAGTCTAATACACCAAGACCTTGGAAGTGACTTCCTAGGGTAAGACAGGTGGGTGTTGGGAAAAGGGGAGAGCTGAGGGATGGAGTCAGGTCAGAATGCCCTCTAGATGCTGCTGGGACTTGGCTGGGTGCAATCTCGTATCTCTGAGGTAAACATAGCAAGCTTTCTGAAGGAATTGGGCTTTTCCATCTCCATGAAACATAGTGAATGATTGCTAGTAAATACATTATCCTGTCACAAGAGTCCAAATCACGTGCATGTCTGTGGCCATGACTGTATCCCATGTTTCCATACTTCAAGATAAGATCTGGCAATTCCCCTGATAAGCGAGAGATACTACCCATAATGCTCAGCTCTTGGCACTGTGGGAGGCAGGCTGGTGGGGAGGGATAGTTATCCCCTTCAGAGTTGCGTCTGTATCTCCGACTCCACCCTCCACACCAACCACTTGACCTAAGCAATTGACTTTATGTCTTTGAAGCTTGTTTTCTTTATTATAACTTTCAGAGTTACTGTGGAGATTGAATTTGACAATGGTTGGAACATGCATACTACAGTGGGTGACCTATAACAGATGCAGAGCAAATGAGAGTTTCCTATGCACATTCCTAGACTTGCACCAACCGTACCCCCAGGAGCTCAGATCGTTGCTGCTTTCCTGTCAAGTTTTGAGTCCTGGTAATTCACCCGCCTTAGCTCCTACTTCATTTTGGTCTGAGCCTCACGTAGCACTTGTGCTCACTGGACAGCCCAGTAATTAACTCTTGGCTTCCGCTCTGTGATTCCACTCTTTGCTTTTGAGACTATACTTGACAGACTCTGGAAAACCCTGACAGTAAAATAACGACAAAAATAATTTCTGACCCTTATTTGTTGCTAAATATGCCAGGAATTATTCTAGAAGTTTAGAGAGTGAGCCTTAAGAAAAACACATAAACTAGGTATTATTTTATCTCCGTTTTGCAAATGAGGAAAGTGAGTAACAGAGAAATGGAGTGAGTTATCTAATGTCACATGGCAAAGTCAGAATTCGAACTCAGGCAGTTGAGCTCCTGAAGTTTTTTCTGAAAACAAAACTAAAATTATAACTCGCACACCCAGCTTAAGATTCTCTCTCTCTGTCTCCCTCTGCCCCTGTCCCCAGGTCATGTGAATTCTCTTTCTCAATAATAATAATAATAATAATAATAAATAAAGTTACGACTAAAGGCATCCTGCAGTAATTGGATAAGTGGCATTGATTGAGCACTTAGTAATGTGCTACTCACCGAATTTAGTGCTTCATATGTTTTATATATTTATTTATTTATTTTTCAACGTTTATTTATTTTTGGGACAGAGAGAGACAGAGCATGAACGGGGGAGGGGCAGAGAGAGAGGGAGACACAGAATCGGAAACAGGCTCCAGGCTCTGAGCCATCAGCCCAGAGCCTGACGCGGGCTCGAACTCACGGACTGCGAGATCCTGACCTGGCTGAAGTCGGATGCTTAACCGACTGCGCCACCCAGGCGCCCCTGTTTTATATATTTAAATCCTCACAATGACCCAGTGAAGTGGGTAACATCAGGTGAGAAAATGGAAGTTGAGAATATTCAGTGATTTATTCCAATTCCACCTGCTTCAATGAAATTTTGAAGCTACCTCCAAATGCATACAGCATCTAAATTGTCCTCAAGGAAAAGCCCTAATAGGTTAACACCAAGAAATTGAGTAAACACTTCATGTTCAAAGACCTTCATCCCAATCTCTAATTATTTCCCAGGTTGGTTGAACCAAACAAATAACCAAAACAAATAAAAGTCATTCAGGTTGGAAGGGAAGAAGTAAAATTGTCTCTGTTTGTAGGCGCCATGATGTTATAGACAGAAAATCCCAAAGACAGGGGGTGCCTGGCTGGCTCAGTCAATAGAGCATGTAACTCTTGATCTCAGGACTGTGAGTTCAAGCCCCACATAGAGTATAGGGATTACTTAAAAATAAAATCTTTAAAAAAATAAAAAACACCCTAAAGACTCCACTAAAAACTGATAGAACTAATAAGTATTCAGTACAATTGCAAGATACGAGATCAATATACAAAATTTAGTTTCACTTCTAAACACTAAAAAAAGAACTATAGAAAAGAGAAATTAAGAGAACAACCCCATTTGCATTAGCATCGAAAGGAATAAAATACTTAGGGATAAATTTCATCAAAGAGGTATGAGATCTGCATGCTGAAAACTGTGAAACATTAATGAAAGAAACTGAAAAAGACACAAATAAATGGAAAGATATTACATGTCTGTGGATTAGAAGAATTAATATTGTTGAAATGTCCAAAGCAGTCTACAGATTCAATGCAATCCCTATCAAAATTCTCACAGCATTTTTTAAAAGAATTAGGAAAAACAATCCTAAAGTTTGTGTGGAACCATAAAAGACCTCCAATAGCCAAAGTAATCTTGAGTAAAAAGAACAAAGCTGAAGACATCACACGTCTTGATTTCAAACAGTATTACGAAACTATAGGAATCAAACATTTGGTATTGGCACAAAAACAGACACATAGATCAATGTCACAGAATAGAGAGCCCAGAAAATAAATTCATATATGGTCAATTAGTTTTTACAAAGGAGCCAAGAACTTACAGTGGGGAAATTAGTCTCTTTGATAAACGATGTTAGGGAGAATTGTATACCCACACAGAAATTCCCCTGCACCTTTTTCTTATGCCATCCACAAATATCAACTCAAAATAGATATGGACTTGAATATAAGACGGGTAACTTGATGCGGGCACCTGGGTGCTTCAGTCAGTTAAGCGACCAAGTCTTGGTTTCAGCTCAGGTCATGATCTCACACTTCGTGAGCCTGAGTCCTGCATTGGGCTTGTGCTGACAGTAAGGAGCCTGCAAAGGATTCTCTCTGTCCCTATCTCTCTGCTCCTCCCCCGTTCATTCTCTTTCTCTCTCTCTCTCTCAATAAATAAATAAACTCAAAAAAATAAAGACTGGAAACTTGAAACTTCTAGAAGAAAACATAGGTGGTGAACCCTTTGACATTGGTCTTGGCAATGCTTCTTTGGATTTGACAACAAAAGCAGAGACGAAAAAAAAAAGCAAAAATAACCAAGTTAAACTAAAACACAGCAAACAAAATAATCAATGAAATAAAAAGTCACCCTATGGAAGGGGAGAAAATATTCACAAACCACATAGCTAATATAGGTTAATATTCAAGATATACAAAGAACTTATACAACTCAACAGCAAAACCCAAAAAACAACAACTCCAACAAAACACAAAAAAACAAACAGAACAGAACAAAAAATAGCTCAATGGAAAAATGGGCAAAGGGTCTAAATAGACCTTTTCATATATGGTCTATTTCAACTATGTGGTTGACATAGTTCTTACATGTTGGGCTCTTTTGCTCAATGTTACGTTTGTGGGATTCATTTGTGTTATCGTATATGGTGGTTTATTCTTTTCTGTAGCTGTATCTACATTGGAAGAGTAATGCCACAATTTATTTATCAGCTCCACTGTTGGTACACTTTGGGGTTGTTTCCAGATTTGGGCTGTTATGAAGAGTGCCGCAATGAACGTACTTCCATGTATCTTTCAGTATGGACAATCTACACGTTTCTGTCAGGTATTGGTGAAGTCCTTCTCCATACCCTGAAATGTCTTCCTTTTAGAATGCTCATACGCCTTTTGGAACAATAGTCTCAGGGATTTTGAAAGGTGCCTTTATTTCTTTGTGCGCGTGGAGAAAACTCAAGAATTGTGTATCATACAATTTGTGTCTAGGCTCAAACAGCAAGAGGTCCCCCATTAGACCGCTAATCTTCATATTTACCAGAAACAGGCATCATAGTGTGAAAATTTCCAGAGGGCAAGCCCAATTTTCCTGGTGTTGGATGCCATAAGGATCAGAGGCCCGTATGAGGTGCTAATGATTGTTAGTCTTTAATCGTGTGAATTTAGTGATAACGGGGCGGCCAGTTTGGGGGTTGTTCTGTCTGGCTGAACATGATCCAGACCTCTCTGGCTCTCTTCCAGAGTTCTAATGGTGCTGCTCCCGCTTCTGTACTAGGCTGGGTTTTAAAATTCACCGGAAACACTCTCTTATGGGCTCCCTTTTCTCAGTTGTTGGTTCTCCCCTCCACCCATTCTACTCCCATTACCTGTTTCAGGGCCAAGAAAAGGAAAGTGTGAAATTCTACCCAGCTGGCGTTTCTCTAACTACACAGATCAGATGTCATTAGATGGGGAAATAAGTCCTGGGGGGCCTACAAGTCTACAGAAAATTCCTAGTCTGGTGTTAGGGCTCTCTATGATTAGGCTCCTACCTAACTTTCGACATCATTTCTCACTGGTTCCAACATACCCTTCTCTGACACAGTCACGCTGCTTTTCTTTTCTCCCTGCTTCCCATCCACACAGCCCCACCTCCCGGATTTCTTCATACTATTTCCCCTTCCTGGAAAGTACTCCTACGTTCCTCCTACTATTCTCTCTATTTGAAATTTACCTCGATGTTATCTATTCTCTCTATACTGAAGGCACTCTGCTTGGTGTTCAGGATAAAAAAGAGTAAAATACAGACCTACTTTCAAGATGCTTTTATTTTGGTAGGGGAACAGAAGAGACAGAAAGGTAATCCTGATGACTGGGGAAGGGGGACAGCTGGGTAATACCAGGATGATGGCTGCGCACCTGTCTAGATTGGAGTTCATCAGGAAGCTCTGGTTGCCAGGACCAGCTACATAATTTGGAGGGTGCAGGGGAAAATGAAAATGTGGGTCTCCTCACTTAAAAAAAACGATTGATCGAAAGATAACAACAGCAGAGCATTAAACCCAGCAAGGGTCCTGTGCAACTGTGCAGGTTACCCAGGAAGTTGTCCGGCCAGTAAAGTCTACTTCGGGAAGATGGAATTGAGAGGGTACCTCGTGCAGCTGCCCGTCTCAGGAAATTTCCACAGTCCAGGTCGAGTTAGTGATGAGTAAATAGAAAACTAAGCCAACGTCTCAACAAGATAAGACAATGATTCCTTCCGGGGAAAAAAGACGAAGTTGGGGCAGAAAAGGAGAAGTAATGGTTTACTTCACAGCTCGGCCATGAATACTGTTTGCATAGCCAGGGTTCTCCTGGAGGGAAGACGTGAGGTTAGATTTACTTTAAGGAATTGGCTCACACAATTGTGGGACTTGGCGTGTTGAAAATATGAAAAGCTGGCCAGCAGGCTGGCGATCCAGGGAAAGGGTGACTCTGCACCTTGAGTTTAAAGACTGTCAGGGGCAGAATTTCCTCTCCTTTGAAGGGACATCAGCCATTTTTTTTTCTTTGTCTGTTTGTTTTTGTTCTTGTCTACTGAAGCTTTCAACTGATGGGGTGAGGCCCACCTACATCACGGAGGATGATCTCTGCTGTACTCAAAGTCTGGTAATTCAGTGTATGTGCTGCCGAAGCGGGCACAGAGTCTGGTAATTTAAATGTTAATCTCACCTAACAAATACCTTCACGGTGATGCTTGGATCTGTGTTGGACCAAATATCTGGGTATCATAGCTTGGCCAAAAGTCACTACCGCACATGCTTATAATAACTTGAACACTCAATACTGATCTAACCAAAGTTGTGACAAATTACATTGGACGGATGGGAGATGAGCAGGTGTGCCTAGTGAGGGTGTCAGAGGAGAAAGCTAAACCTCATCTTCCATGTAGCCCAGCGAGAAGTCGAGGAGTAGTGACAAAGCAGGGGAATGAAGGTGAGACGATACAGACACGTTTTGCAGAGAAAAGGAAGTGGATGCCCACATGAGCAGCTGCAAGATGTGAGAGGGTTGCCTCTGAACGGGGAGGGGAGGATTGGAGGATCGGGGAAAATGCTCTTTTACGTAACACGTCAGGTAGTTACGTTTGGCTTTTTAAAGTAGGTATAGATTTGATTGAAAAAAATGCCAACACTTTGGGGCGCCTGAGAGGCTCAGTCAGTTAAGCCTCTGGCTCTTGATTTTGGCTCAGGTGGTGATCGCACAGTTCCTGAGTTCAGGCCCCACTTCGGGTTCCACGCTGACAGTGCAGAGCCTGCTTGGGATTCTCTCTCTCTCCCTCTTTCTCTGTTCCTCTCCCCTCTCTTTCTCTCTCTCAAAAATAAATAAGCATTAAAAAAAGAAAGAAAGTGGGGCGCCTGGGTGGCGCAGTCGGTTAAGCGTCCGACTTCAGCCAGGTCACCATCTCGCGGTCCGTGAGTTCGAGCCCCGCGTCGGGCTCTGGGCTGATGGCTCGGAGCCTGGAGCCTGTTTCCGATTCTGTGTCTCCCTCTCTCTCTGCCCCTCCCCCATTCATGCTCTGTCTCTCTCTGTCCCAAAAATAAAAATAAATGTTGAAAAAAAATTTTTTTTAAAAAAGAAAGAAAGAAAAGAAAAATACAAACACTTAAAGGGAAAAGAAGGGGCACCTGGGTGGCTCGGTTGGTTAAGTGTCTGCCTTTGGCTCAGGTCATGCTCTCACGGTTTGTGAGTTTGAGTCCCGAATCAGGCTGTGTGCTGTCCATGAAGAGCCCACTTGGGATCCTCTGTTTTCCTCTCTGTCTGCCCCTCCCCTACTTGCACCTGCTCGCTCTCTCTCTCTCTCTCTCTCAAAAGTAAATAAATAAAAACTTAAAAAAAAAAAAAAGAAAGGAAAAAGAAGGGTCACCTGGGCTCAGTCGGTTAGGTGTCTAACTCTTGGTTTCAGCTCAGGTCATGATCTCGCGGTTCCTGAGTTCAGGCCCCACATCAGGCTCTGTGCTAACAGTGTAGGGCCTGCTTTCGATTCTCTCTCTTCCTCTCTCTGACCCTCCTCCACTCTCTCTCTCTCTCTCTCTTTCAAAATAAATAAATAAACTTTTTTTAAAAAGGAAAATACACCCACAGACAAGCATCCACAAGAAAAAAGTAATAGAAGACAATTATAAAACAATAGAAACCAACTATGAGGTCCTGGCATAGAGCAAGGCTTATATTATAAGAATAATGACAGGTCCATCGAGGATCAATTTAAGAGGGAGGTTTCCTTCCAGAAGGGCTCATTTAAGCTGCTCTGTAAGTATTTGCAAGGAGAACCCACTTGGAAAAGACATCTTAGGCGGTGCTACCTGTAGGGCCCATGTCCCATGAGTTCCATTTTGCTCCTTCACAGAAACTTACTAAGGGCTGGGTTCAAGTCTCCTCTCGCCTTTGACATCTTTCTGTAACCCTCCGGAAAGCTGATGCTTCCTTCTTCCCAACTCCTACAGCATGTGAAGTGCACCCAACATCCTTTGGATTGTTTAGGAAGTGGATCTCCTTTTCTTGACTAGATCCCAAGTGCTCGGAGGTCAGGATCCTGTCTGAATATATGAATAATATCCATGGTTACCATATACTGAGTATCTACTCCAGTCTGGTTCCGGGCTAAGTGCTCTGAATTCATATCACTTCAGTCTAACAGTTGCCCTGTGAGCCCAGTACTGTAATTATGCCCACTTGGTGGAGAAAGGAAATTGAGGCTTCTAGAGTTCACGGGACTTACTGGCCAGGAAGAGGCATAGACAGGATTCAGATCTTTCAGACTGGAAAGTCCATGCTTTAAGCCTCTCTGCCACATTCTTTCCCACCACCTCGAACTGCCTATTTTTTTTTTGCGTGTGCTTCGGATAGTATCAAGCACATCGTAGGTGTGTGGAAAAGGGTGGTTGTTTGAGAGAGAGAGACGGGTGGAGAGAGAGCGGCCATTTGGAAAGTATCTTGCTGCCCCCTTGCAGAAACACACGGAGTCAAATTTCCATAACCAAAGGAAGCTGTCATAGCGACGGAGCATAGCTCTTCTGACCCTACACAGGCATCTAATGACAGCTCACTGTGTGTAAACAGATGTCAGATTTAAATCAATCTTGCTTCCTGACACCTTACTTAAAAACAGTAATTATGTGCTCATTTTTGAATATGCAGCCCTAGGTAAATTATCTAGCTCCACCCTCCTCCCCAAGTTTTAATTTTTTAATATCAATTAATTTTTTTAAGGAACTCACAGCGGGAGACACACACAGTGAGACCAAAACAAAAGAGTGAGCCCCTACAGGAAGTGAGTGAGGGCAGAGGGGAGGGACGCGGCACTGAGCATGGCCACGGAGTAGGGGGACGTGAGAAGCAGAGGTGGTAGAAACCCCACAGGCAAGCACGAGGGGCACGGAAAGAGGACAAGGACCAGCAGGACTCTGTGCAGGACACCAGGCTTGGTCAGGCGCAGAAATAAGGGTGACTCCAGCAGGGACAGCAAGGGGGTTGTGCTCAGTCCTGCTCTGGTCTCTGCAGCCTTACAGATTCCAGACCCTCCAGTGTGAGACTCCTCGGTGGCCTGTGCCTGAGACAGCAGCCCGTGCTGCTTACAGCAATGACACCCTTCTCCTCCTCCTCCTCCCACCAGAAGATGCCCCCGCAGGAGGAGATGCGTCCTCTCGTCTCCTGCAAGAGAGCAAGGGCTTCTGATTCAGGTCCAGGTTTGCGGCTCAGCCCTTATTAAGCTGTGTGATCACAGACAATCACCCAAGCTCTCTGAACTACAGAAGATTAACTATGGAGCCCAAGGGCTGTGTCTGAATTTAATCCTGTTTAACTTGAAGCCAGTCGCTCGACAGTTCTAAGCTTCGATTTCTTCAGCTGTAAAATTGACATATTGTTTCTACCTCGTAGGGATGTTGCAGAGAATAAATGTAAGGCATGTAAATCTCTTACCATATGGTCTGCTACTAATGATACAATAATAATTTTCTTTCTTTAATACCTTAATGAGTGTAAATTGACAAGGATGTATTTGAAGCGCTGCCTCGCTCAGTACATGCCAATTTCTTCCTCTTTTTCTAGGTGGATTAGTGTCTCATCATGGATTTGAGATACTCCCTCTGAGTTCTGTTTGTGGGGCAGCTCTGATGGAGAGAAGGGGTACCTGACCTTGGCCATCAGTGTTTTCGCTTTGGCAAAGATGGCCGAAATGGAAGGCAGGGATTGTAATAGAAATGCAATGGAACAGACTGGCCAACAGCAGGATGAGAGATCCAGGTGAGACCAAGGACGCATGCCCAACCCGAAGACTGAATATCACAGAAAATGGAGAAATTATTATTCAGTTGTACCTAAATCGCACCAATCCAAAGTGGATGGTGCCAGGGCGCCTGCTACCCCAGCCACTCTTAGCTCACTAAAAGACTAAGGCAGGAAATGTGCAGGTGCCCGAGGCGGCAACCTCTTCTCTTACTCCTGCCTCATCCTGTGAATTACTCTGCACCAGTCCCTAGGTTCTAGCCCTGGCACTGCTCATCTCCGGTCTGGAATACTTGCTGGGACCTAGACCCCCTTCCTCCCTCCCAGTCTGTCCTTCTTCCCACTTTCCCAGCTTCTGGCCTGGTTACCTGCTTCCATTTCAGCCTTGGCTTATCTCCCAGATCGGGCTTTGCCTTGGTTCAGGGGCTACGTTCTGGCTTTTCCAACCTAGATAAGTGCAAGGGTCCCCTTTCTCCATTACCAAGCTGTCTTTGCTAGGAACCCCTCTTGTTTCTTCCAGGGTTTTGTATCTTCTTCTCAGTATAAGTGAGCAGAAAGTGCACACTCTGGCAGAAAGTGAGCTCTCCCTGTGTATCAGATACATCCCAAACTCTAAAATGCCTCTGGATGAGGGGAGATGTTTTTCTTCTATTCCCCAGAGGAACAAAGATGTTCTTTGAGGTCCAGGATTTTTTGTATGTTTATTGTGTTTAGTTTTGTTTCTGTTTTGGTTTGGTGTGGTTTGGTTCACTGGGCGAGAAAAGCCCAGAGACATCGTTTTAACAGGGAAAGATGATTGTGGAAACTCAAAAGAATTAAATTTAGAGCTAGCCCAAAAGGACACATCCAAAATGTCTTGGCGGGCAGTGCCCTCTGGATCCATCTTCCCTTCTCCTTTGACCAAGCCCCCCAAGTACAGTGGGGTACAGCTAGGATTAAAACTGTGAGCCCCTATCTCCCGGCCCACTACATATCCCATCACATGTATCCATTTATACCTGGTGGGTTTCAGTCAAATGGACACATCCATCCATTGCCTCTAATAGCCAACCAGGCTCCCCTCGCTGTGTGCATGGGGCTCATTAGAAATCTCTGCTGGGGGGGCACCTGGGAGGCTCAGTCGGTTAAGCGTCTGACTTCGGCTCAGGTCATGATCCCGCAGCCCGTGAGTTCAAGCCCCGCGTCGGGCTCTGTGCTGACCACTCAGAGCCTGGAGCCTGTTTCAGATTCTGTGTCTCCCTCTCTCTCTGACCCTCCCCCGTTCATGCTCTGTCTCTCTCTGTCTCAAAAATAAATAAACGTTAAAAAAAATTAAAAAAAAAAAAAGAAATCTCTGCTGGTTCAGACAGCCCCTCATTCCAGTCCAAGTCCATCCACTAAGTAAGGCATGGATCCCTCTCCCCTTTGTGACTTACTGCGTCCTTTGAACTTGAATATTATTCCTTGCTTTGGCTCCTCCCTCAGTGCTCTGTAGCAGTTTCTTGCTTAGACTCTGTCTCTGGGACTCATACTTCCAACTTGGCTCACTGACAAGCGTCCAGTTGGGCTAGCTTGCTCCCTCAGGAAGAGGGTGTTTAAATACCTTTTTAAATGATGTTCCACAAGTCTTTGGTAATAGCTGCCCCAGCGACCCTGAGCAAGAGGAGGGGTCAGCTCCCAGAGCCACACTTAATTTGAATCGATAGCTGTTGCGGTATGGAAGGTGTCTCCCTCAGGGTCAGGAGGCTATGGTTTCCCCTTATATTTTTCTCCTCCTGCCCGCTCTTTAAATGCCTTTGAAGAGCCAGGACTAGTGTCCTGCTTAAAGAATCTTCAGGAAAGAATCTTCAGCAGGAGTTGCTTTGCAGATGTTTACAGAGAGATGAGGTGCCCAGGATTCTCCCAGACAAGTGCCGGATGCCTTCCAGGTACTGAAGGGACAGCTTGATAAACACCACCTCCCATACCTTGATGGGGGCTGGGGCCCAGAGCCAGGCTTCTTGACCCTGTGATGAGAAAGCCATTATCACTTCATAAGCCTTCTCTGTGCCTCCCTCAAAACCACTGCCTGAATGTTGTACTTTGACCAAGCAAACCCAGCCCCCCTCCTTCCCACATTCCTGGACAGAAATGAGAGAGAAGTTGCTAAAATCTCTCAGGTAACCGATACCTGCTCTGGGAACCATCTTCTTTGTCCCCACCTTCGCGGAGCTGCAATACCCTGGCCTGGGGCTTTCCTCTGAAGGCCCCTGGGGCCTGGGAGGAGGGAATACAGTGGCATCTATTGTTCTTCCCAGGCACAGAAGGTTCCTGATGAAGTATATGAGGTCAAAGCTGCAGAAGCAAGGCATTTCTTGAAGGTTTTTCTCCAGCTCAATTTTGCCTTCAGGAAAGGCTACTTTGGCAAATACCAAAGTGTCCTGAGACCGCGGCAATCACAGATACGCACTCAGTGGCATCCTCTTCCTGTCTTCGGTCACGTCTTTGACTTGGGACAGTTGCCACTACAACAGGGACGCAGCTGTGCCTGGAAGAGCCAGAACAGTCAGTAAGCCCAGCTTGCCTCTGGCTGCGTCACCCAGGACCTCAGCCAGCAGGAAGTACAAAGCTTGTCCCTGACCCACGACCCGATCCTCCAAGGAAGCTTCGAATGCCAGTCCCTGTGACAGGATGTCTTCATTCATGCGTGCATTTGGCCTCTTTTTATTGAGCCCTTGAGCTCTGCACATGCAACAGTGGGCACACGTCCTCCTCCTGACAGACCCTGTAGTCAACACTAACCAAAGAATCATACGAAGAAATTTCCTAAGATCATCGCTCGGCTAAGTGTCGTGCGAAAAGATAAAGCGAGCCTGGTATTGAGGCCATAGAACGCCCCCTTCTGCATGAAATTTGTGAAAAGGCCTGCAATTGACATGTGACCGAGATCAATCAGAAGCTACTACATTCTGCCATTTAGCAGATCCAGAGTGCAAGAGCTCTTCCCAAGGCCCTGTTCCACTCAGACATGGTGATCACCTGTCCAGTGAGCCTTCACTCCCCTGTCCAGTGGCATGGCAAACATTGCCAGGTAATCGCCACTCTCTCACCTACCAAACCCCGTAGGTGGCTCAAACAGGGCAATGACCAGCACTAGCACTAACAAAGTGCACTGGGGTTATTAGATGCAACTCGTGGACATCCAGCGAGCTGTCACATTAACTCTCACCTTTTGTTGTACCTTCTAATCACCCAAGAAGATAGAAGGAAGTGGAGCAAGAGGAGGAAGAGGAGGAGGGGGAAGAAAGACCTGGTACACTTTGCCCAATGAAGGCAGACTCTTTGGAGATGGGACCCAGGCATGACCGTTTTCTCAAATCTTCCCAATTGAGTCTGATGTGCACCCGGGGCTGAACACATCCAAATGTCATGTTCATCACCAACACTATTTAAATGAGGCAACACAGTGTCCCAAAGGCCCTAGTTCCAATTCCATGACTAACCTGCTTCTAGGTCACAAGAGCGTAGGCCCAGCCATTGGAGTTAGGAAGAATGATAGAGATACAGCCTAAAATCTACTTGCAAAGACTTTTTAGGAAGTATTTTAAGAAAGAGCACCGTCTTCATGGCAGTTAAGAGTTGCTTCATATTTGATGATAAAAAATCATACTCTTTCAAAGTTGAAAGAACCTTTAGATACTACCTGGAGCCATTTCAAACCCTAATTTTTAAATGGTAGAAGCCGAGATTCAAAGAGACTGGAATTTATACCACTAACTAATGGCTGACTGAGAACAAAGTCAGGTCCTCCAGTCTCTCACACCAGTGGCAAAACTTGGAGGGGCCAGCGCTCACTGACCACCTACCTACCTGTGTGCCTTCCTTCCTCCCCCATGATGCATCCCGCGGCACAGGAGCCTCCTTTGGGTTATGTGGTTGGGCCATTGCAGGTTTCTCGGTGACGGTGTTTTGGGCCTTATAAACACTTGTGTTCATTGACAACTTCTCCTTATATGTTCCCAGTTGGGTCACTCCTGGCCTACCAATTGCCCAGCTGCTGGGAATGTCTGTCTCCTTAGATACAGACTCTGCCCACAGCCTTGCAACCCACAGCCTCCAGCTCCCTCCTTGGGGAGAAAGAGACAGATCTTTTGCTTCGTTCTGGGCGTACCACACATTTCTAAAGGAGTCAAGTCATCCTTCTTCTCAACATTTTATGATTTACAGTTAAAACGATACATCGTGTGGGGCCCCTGGGTGGCTCAGTCGGTTAAGCGTCCAGCTCTTGATTTCAGCTCAGGTCATGATCTCATGGTTCGGTGCTGATAGCACGGAACCTGCTTGGGATTCTCTCTCTCCCTTTGTCTCTGCCCCTACCTTGCTCTCTCTTGCTCTCTCTCAAAATAAATAAATAAACTTAGGGAAAAAGAAACACCACATGGTTTCGACCCTACGCCTAATCTTTCTTACAAGTATTTTTACCCCAAAACTCAAAATTGCACATATAGGAGATGTGTGGTCCCGGAGTTGTTCTGTTGGCTCTATATGCAAATGAGGCACGGAAGTGAGATGTGTAAGCTGAGATCATCTAGGGAGTCAGACAAGAAGATCGTGTCAAGGGGCGCCTGGGTGGCGCAGTCGGTTAAGCGTCCGACTTCAGCCAGGTCACGTGGGAGTTCGAGCCCCGCGTCAGGCTCTGGGCTGATGGCTCAGAGCCTGGAGCCTGTTTCCGATTCTGTGTCTCCCTCTCTCTCTGCCCCTCCCCCGTTCATGCTCTGTCTCTCTCTGTCCCAAAAATAAATAAACGTTGAAAAAAAAAAATTTAAAAAAGAAGATCGTGTCAGGTAGGAAGTCTGCGATTCTATCTTGAAGTTTCCTGTGCCCTTTCCGCCTTCCTTCCTCATATGCTGATCTCATACCAGCCTCCTGAATTGTCACCATCGTTTCTTTGCTCAGCTCACAAACTTGAGTCTTACTACCTCCGATTCATCCTGCACACAGCTGCCAGAATATAGTTGCCAAAGCAGAACACTGCTAAACACTGTTAGTGGCAAAGTCAGCCTTTGAGTAAAAAAAAACATGAAACACATTACTAGCTCATTGTGCAGCCCTAACCCTCTGCACAGCCTTGTGTGACAGAGTGGGGACACGCATCGGGCCTCCAAGCTGGGGAGGCTTGGGAAGCAGCATCAAGGGACATCTAGAGAATGGCCAGCCTAGAGCACAGCCTTGGACACATGTGACTCCTAGTGAATATTTTCACGGCCATGGAGCCAGTGTGGGTTTATGGAGGAAGGGGCTTCCCTTGATGCTCTAGGATTCAGCAGAGAGGCCTAGAGTGAACCTCTGCCCCTTCCCTCAGGCCCTCGCCTGTTATGCGTAAATAGCGTCCACATTCCTGGGAAAGCCCTTCTCAATCGGCTCTGCTTACTTGGGCCTCCCTTTACATACCTTCTGCTCCCATCAATCTGAATTCCCAATCTCCCTACCTCTCCAGAGTTTTCTTCCATCACACCCTGCTCCAGTTCCCTCTGCGTGATGCACCCATTCCCCAGGCTTCTCAAAACTGAACACCTCGTACATCAATGCCACTGCATCTGGAAGGGTCCCCTCGTCCCTGGAAACCTCTTCTGCATTTACTCCTTTGAGAGCTGACGCAGCTCTTTCCGGTATTCAAGATGTATTCTCCTCACTCTTGAACTGTCTTGCACTCTTTGAAAATAGATTTCATGCCTCATCAAAGTCTCAGGCACACACCATGGACTGTAACCAATCTGGCCTCACCCTCTGACTATTCTGCAATCTCTCACCTCACCTCCACGCTCTGACTTTGTTGGTGCCTTATCATTCCCTCCACCCTCTGATGTGCTTTGTGCTCTGATCTGACATCAGCCCTCTAAGTCTGGCAAGTTCTTGTCTAACCTCTGTCCTTGATTTTGATCCTCTATCTCAAGGTGCCCCATCCTCGCCTGTACAGACTAGAGTTAGGGCATCTGGGGCCTGGGCTGGCTCTGTCACCCTCTAGCCACATGGCTCCAGGCAAGTCACTTAACCTGCGGGGGGCTCCGTGTCTTTATCTATAAAAAGAACAAGTTAACCCGGTGATCTCTACAGTTCTTCTCAACACTCAGCATTTTCTGGCTCTAAATTCCAAATGGTGTATGTGTTAATCTTCTCTATACACACATTTACACTGTCATTATGTTTATATTAAAGGGGGCGCGCAACAAAATGCAGGCAGGAGTTCTAATAGATCCCAGGGATTGTTCTGACCTCCCTGTTCCAGCGGGCCCTTTCCTCGGGGAATGCGTGTTTTTCCCGCAGTCTTTGAACCTCTCACAGGCCTGCTCATTATTTTGTTGTCTGAAGAGGCAGGAACGTTTCTGTGATTAATTAGGCAAAAGGCCCCGGTGCTGGTTGTGCAAGAACCATCAGATAATCACGCCTTTGGGGTGCTCGCCAGGCTTGGGGAGCGGCCGGGCTGGGGTCCTCAGAGGGCTGATTAACTCTGGGAATCTCAGGCCTGCCCTGAACACGTAGCTGTCTAAGATGCCATCCTACTTTACAGAAGCAGTCAAAGGCTCACCTTGCGGGGTGTTGCAGGGGTTGGAGGGTCAGGGCCACAAGGTCCCCCACTGTGATGAGCCCAACAGCAGAGCTTGGGGACTGTTGAACCAGAAAATGTTAAAGCAGAAACTTTGAAGCTTTTCCTGAGGAGCCCCAGCATTCTACATGTGTATCTCAAGAGCTCCCTGGGTTTAGCAGAATAGATGAGAGCAAGTGGAGGGACTGTATTGCAACTTAGCTTGGCTTTGACCTATGCATCAGTTTCTTAAGACTGCGGTGACAAAACGCCCCCATCTGCATGGTGTAAAAGAACAGAATTGTATTATCTTGCGTCTCTGGAGGCTAGACGTCTGAAATCAAGGTGTTGGTTGTGTTGGTTGCTGCTGGAGGCTGTGAGAAAGAAGCTGCTCCATGCCTCTCTTTGCTTCTGGAGGTTGCCAGCAACTCTTGGCATTCTTTGGCTTGTAGACGCATCACTGCAGCCTCTGCCTCCGTCTTTGTCTGGCTTTCTTTCCTGTGTGTCTGTGTCTGCATCTCCAAATCTCTCTCTCCTTTTATAAAACGTCAATCATTGCATTTAGGGTCCACCCTAATCCACTATGACCTTCTCTTAAATCGACTATATCTACAAAGATCCTATTTCAAAAATAAGGCTACATTCACAGGTGCCAGGGGTTGAGACATGAACATTTGTTTTTGGGAGACACGATTAAAAACCTGACCTTTGTATTGAGTACCTGCATAAGATTTCATTTTAAAAAAGCATTCCACAGGGGTGCCGGGCTGGCTCGGCTGGCTAAGCGTGTGACTCTTGATCTCGGCTCAGGTCTTGATCTCAGGGTTGTGAGTTCAAGCCCCACGCTGGGCTCCACACTGGGTGTGAAGCCTACTTAAAAAAAAGGCACTCCACAACTAAAATAAAGTTAGAAGTCAAGGTTGTACAATATGGGAGGGATTTAAATTGAAATTGATTGAAATGATTGAAATCTTCGTGCTCCAGAATCTCCATTGAGCCTGGATGCCAGCTTCACTAGGGCACTATGGGCAGACAATGGCCCCTCTGACAACTCTTCTCATTGTCCCTGTCCCTAACTCTGGCTTGATGTACAAGTCAATGCTCAATCAGAGAAGCAGAACCTTTTAGGAGCTCACTAAGCAGTCTCTATATGGCTGTCCTCCTCACCGGAGCTTGAGCTTCTGTCCTGAGCTCAAATGCTACAGGGCAGACAGTTAGGAAGGGAAGATGGATGTACAGTGGGAAAGAGAAAGAACAAACCAGAACCTAAACACATAAGCTGAAGCCCACAAGGACAGGCCAAAACCAGTACAATTGTTATGACCTCAAGTTCTCTGACCTGGTTGATATGCATGTCCCACAAAACCAAGGGCGCTTTGTCAAGGAGCTAACACACACACATACACACACACACACACACACACACACACACACACACACACACACCTGGCCCAGGAGTCTGAAAAACTGAAAGATCCTGGAAGCGAAGAGCAGTGGCAGGCCTGGCCGTTGCCTCACACCCAGGAGGTGAGCCAGCAGATGAATGACAATGGGTGTGGGCGATAAAATGGCTGCTTCCCCACAAGAATTTCTCTGGTTGGTCATCCTAACTGGAAACGTAAAGACAAAGGAATTCTGGGAAACGTAGTTCAGCCTAGCCAATTAGGCACATTACAAAGCTGCCATATCCAATTAAGGCCTCCCTGTATCAGTGCCTTCAAACTTTCTGTCCCTCTCTTACTGGACTAGGAGGTCAGAACCAGGGACCAGGTCTGACCAGGGACAACATGGAGGACCTCCTTACCTCCATGTTGTGCGCAGTACCTAGGATTCAGTATTAGGTATTCACTAAATGATAATCGAATTGCACAGACCTGAGTCACAAGGAAACAGACCTTCAAGACAGATCCTAAAAAAATCCTGGCACTTCAACTAGACTAGACTCAATAAACATCTATTGAGCACAGTGTGTTAAGAATTGTGCTCTCTTAGACAGTGGCAACACTGTGAGGAAATTATGTGGATCTCTCTTTTCAGATAAAGAAATGAAGTTTCAGAGAAATTAAGCCACTTGTTTGAGGCCACATATTTAGACAAAGGCAGGCTGAGATTTAGATCCAAATCTTCTGAAGTCATGTCCACTTGAAGCTCACAATTAGCTAAGGAACCTATGCTTTCAGCCCTGCTTTTAGGCAATATTAAAAATATCAGCAGCATAAGTCACAGAGAAGAAAATCTAATTTGACTTTGAAAGGCTGGTCCCAGCTCTCAGTGGTGCTCTGAAGAAAGTGGAAAGTGCCATGCCAGAGGCAGTTAACCCTGAGTAATAGAAACTTTTAGCGAACCTAACAGGTCACATGCTAGAGCAGGAGTGGCTGTTTCCAAGGGAATATGGTGAACTTTCATACAAGTTCCTGCCACCCTTCCACGCTCTTCAGACCTGGTTATGACTCTCCCAGCAGCAATATACTTACTAAATTAATTAATGAGAGCAGTTGACCTGGACGACTTCACCAGACAGAGGTGACAGTAGCCAAAGGAGGAAAGTGGGGAGAAAAGAGCCAAGGAACCATTCTGTCCCTGAAGGACTTCCAGGCAGGGGACCTGGATCAGGAAAGAGAATGAAGACGGAACATCATGAACTGAACAAGTTGGATGGGCTAGGGGGTCTGGAATATCAGTTCCAAACTCCTACTTCCTATTCCTCTCAGCAGAAGAAGGAGGTTCAGATTGTCAGGAAGTTTGGGCTTGGAAACTTCCCGAGGGTCCCTGTGGATGTAATCGACCAAGAAGGAGGGCCTGTCAGAATGACAAAATCATCTATGAGAAAAGATAAATTTCTCCAGTAAGACCGATCAAAAAATTAAAATAGAACATGCAAATAAATAAATGCCAAACGAAATAGGAAAACTAACAAGGGGCGGGGGAAGAACTCAAAACAGTTCTAACCTTTTTCGATCCTGTGTGCAGAGGTGTCTTTGGACTGGCTATGGTCTTTCACAGTCCGTGGAGGTTCTCAGGGCACAGGAGAACTCTACAGCCTCCCACACACATTCCACAAGCAGAGCACACTGCCTGTGCTTTCTGTCTTCTGTCTCCCGCTGATCTGCTACTCTGTCAATTCCGTACCTTGTAGGATGGTGTCTCATAGAGGGCGTTTCTGAAAGCCTTTTAGAAGGTGCACCTTCCAAGGATTCCTAGAGAAAAGTGCCTCTTGGACTGATGTCCACAGAAACATATTTGGGTGTTCTTACGTCCCCTTTCCCCACTTTGAGGTTGGGCATTGCAGGAGGTGAGCAGGGAAATGAGAAACTTAAACACTTTCTTCTTCTTTATCCCCACAAAGCCCTCAGGATGGAAGGGGAAATCTTTCCTCTTTTTCTACCTATCAGAGCTAGACCTCCCCTAGATAAACTTCTGTCATCTAGTCTGACAGCCCCATCTTTTCATATATTGAAGGAACTGGTAAAGAAAGTTAGCAATCTTTTTCTGTCTTCATAATTTCTGTACTTCTGTTCTATTTTGCTGCTCTGGGTTGAAAGCCAAATATTAACTCTTTGAATATCCACTGTTGTGAGAATACTAACTGCACACTTCATCTCCTTCCTGAAAACTAGGTGAATGCCTTGGGTATACTAGAGGAAAACAATCATATACAAAGAAATATAAAAGAAAGAAAAAAATCACATCTTAAATAAAGCTAAAGCTATGTAAATTAGAATGTAATTAAGCATTGATTTCAAGGAACTGATAGTTTTACAGTGATTCTTCCCATGTAACACCTTGATACAATTCTCCATTTATTTGGGGGTTTTTTCACCACCACTGATAAATTCTCATTTCCTTTAAGCAAAGGAAATTATTGCTTTCTGCACCCCCTCCTTTCTTCTACATTTAATTGCCTTCTTCCTGAAGTTCATTCTTCATTAGATCTTTCCTTAGATCCAATGTCTGTGAGCATACATCAAAATCTCTGCTTTTATTCTTGTTAAGATATTTTTACAATGCTTACTTTTGAATAGTAGTGTAGATGTGCATAGAATTCTATGTTGATGGATAACTTTTATCGGTATTTTGGAAGCAGTATTGCACTATCTTCTGGTCTCTATTTTTGTAGTTGAAAGGTTTGGCATTCAAGTTATCACTTATTTGTTTTCAAAGTCTTTTCTTTATGATTACTTTTAAGATATTCGTCTTGATTTGGGTGGTCCACAGTTTTACTACTATGGCGAAAGGCTGGTTTAGTTCTACTCGTTGTGATCAGAACTTCTTAAATCCAAGGTTTCATTTAATTCTCAGTTCTGAAAAATGGTTGTTATTAACTATCTCTTTGGCCTTTGCCACTCCCACATTCTCTTTATTCTCTCCATCTATAACACCTATTAGTTGACTGCTGTGTTTTTAAATTATTTCTCTCTCTTAAACATTTGTTTGTCTTTTCCATCTCTTTCTCTTTGGCTATTTTACCCAGATTGGTCATCCAACACACTCATTCTCTTTTCGTTAGTGTCTAAACTTCTGTTTTTTCCAACAGAGTTTTGGATGTCAAGGATTATATTTCTCATGTTTTTAAGTTATAGTGGATATTTTTAAAAAAACCTGCCTAGTAGATCTTCTTAATATTTTGTTATTCTTTTTTTAAGCGTAGTACTTACATCTCTACCCATTTTGAGCATACTTTTTATGGACTTTTTTCAGATTGTTTTGAGTTTATTGGGGTTCTAATCTTCCTGTTTTCTGACTACAACTCACAGTGAACCATCTGTGTGTGTGTGTGTGTGTGTGTGTGTGTGTGTGTGTATTTTGAATTGTGAGCTCAACGTCAGGGGCCTTGGTGATAATACCATGTAGTCTGAGATGTGGGAATGTTTTCTTCAGAGAGGTTTTGAATTTACCTTTGCAAGGCATCACAAAGATAACTGGGGAACAGTTTCTCAAACCCATAGTTATAGGCTTCAGGGGTAGTGTAAATTTCAAATCCAAGTTCACGCAAGAAGCAAAGTTAATATTTAGATTTCTCAGGGGAGCTTATTTTTCTTCCGTAAGGACTCCGTCAAAGACAGCTATCCTTTCCTCTCAATGTGCCCCTTTGCTAGCTTAATGTTTTCTGCTCTGCTTCTTACACGTAGGGAGATATCCTTCAAGGGTCCCTGCTTCCTGCAGGACTCCCACTCTGTATGCCCCAAGTGCCTAGTTATGAATCCTCACCTCCTGACTCTGCTAGCATGTTAAAATCCAGGGTGTATGGAATCCACAACCCTGAATTCATTCACTTACCCCAGACAACCGTAGCATCAGTTCATCCACTCATCACTCTGATTTTCGCTCTCTTTGTCTTGTCTGCCTCCAAGGATTTTCCTTTCTTTCTTCAGAACTTAGCTGAGAATTTACATTTCCCCCTTTACAGTGAATCCAGCATTTCTAAGTGCTTGCAGCAGAAGGGGATTTCAAGTATCTTGGTTTATCATCTTGCCAGAAGTAGAACTCCATATTATTTTCTTAATAAAAGCCTCATACATTTCTTGCTAAATGTATTTCTGTTTATTTGCTTACTTTTGTGGGTATTTTGTTGCTTTCAGAAATGGAATATTTTCTGTTTTTACTGTTTATTGCCGATACGTAGGGTAAGCACTGATTTTTATACATTTTTAAAGCATTAATATTACTAGATATAATAATTTCCTTAAATAGATTGAGATGATTACCAGGGAGATAGATATCTTTAATCTAAAAATGAAAAATTTATGTCGTTTTTTCAGTCAACTGTGTATTCATTGTTGTATTGAGTGACTGGAGGTTGAATAAATGCATTTTAAAAATAGTAAACATAAATGGTGGGGAAACTTGTGTTCATTTTGGTATAAATTCTTCTGCTATTTTAAAGTTTTCCACGTTACCCTTTAAGAGAGTGTCTTTGACATTTTAAGGATAAATTCTCCTTTTCCCACTATAGGGAGTTTGCAAGTCAGGAATGTCTATTGAGCCATCCTTGCATGCTTATAATAGATTTTTCTTAGCCATGATACATGTGCCTTAAAATATGTTACTGGTTTTGATTAGTAGGTATTTTATTTTGAAATTTTTCTTTTATAATATAAGTGATTTTAATCAGATATTTCCTTTCTTCCTCCTTCCTTCTTTTCTGGTCTGCTGGCCTATTAGCTTGCTTTTCTTTCTTTCTTTCTTTCTTTCTTTCTTTCTTTCTTCTTTCTTCATTCTATTTCCTTACTTTTTTGTCTTTCTTTTTATCCACGCTTTGACTTTGAAACTATGATTACTTAATTAAATCAATTTGGAAATTTGTCACTTTTTTGTATCTTCTAGAATAATTGGCTGGAACAATTTATTTGACAATTGGAAAGACAATCATAAAAATCATAATGGCCCAGTGTTTTTCTTTAAATTAAAACTTCGGCAATGATTTAAAAATTTTATCCTGGGGCGCCTGGGTGGCTCAGTCGGTTAAGCGTCCGACTTCAGCTCAGGTCATGATCTCACGGTTTGTGGGTTCGAGCCCGCATCGGGCTCTGTGCTGACAGCTCAGAGCCTGGAGCCTGTTTCCGATTCTGTGTCTCCCTCTCTCTCTGCCCCTCCCCCACTTGCACTCTGTCCCTCTCTGTCTCAAAAATAAATAAACATTAAAAAAAATTTTAAAAATCTATCCTCATTTATTTTCTGTTCATGATTTTTACTTCTTTTTGAATAAATTCTGGTTATTTATATTTTTCCCAAAATAGCAAAAGTTTTATTGTGACTATCAAAATGATAGTTTATATCTTAATATATTATTCACTGTGTTTCAGATGTTACATAATCAGGATGAAATTCCCAACCTGACCCAAGTCCACTGGTATTTTTTTTTAATTGTTAATATAGTCACCATGCTGTACATTATTATTCATTTTTATTTTATTTTTTTTAATTTTTTTTTTCAACGTTTATTTATTTTTGGGACAGAGAGAGACAGAGCATGATCGGGGGAGGGGCAGAGAGAGAGGGAGACACAGAATCGGAAACAGGCTCCAGGCTCCGAGCCATCAGCCCAGAGCCCGACGCGGGGCTCGAACTCACGGACCGCGAGATCGTGACCTGGCTGAAGTCGGACGCTTAACCGACTGCGCCACCCAGGCGCCCCACATTCTTATTCATTTTTAATCAATTTTGGTAAATGTTTCATACTTTCTTTGTTTTCATCAGGTTTTTTTCTTTGTATAATTTTAAGTGTGGTTGACAATTATAATTTTGTTGCACTGTAGAGCCTATATAAATATAAACATACTTCTCATCCCTTTTTTTCTTGATTATTTTGATTTTTAAAAATAATGCAGTCCCTAATTTGCTTTTATTTGTATTTGTTTAGCTTTTATACTATTCAAACATTTGCTTTGCCTCTCTCTGAGTCACTTTTTTCATATACAAGTGAGGTTGTTTTTCACAATTTGAGATTTTTACTCAATATAATCTTGTAACCAATTTGTGTTTCTTATAATAACTGATGTACTTCTATGTTTTTATAATGTTTCCTGAGGTTTTCTTGTGCTCTGTTCAATTTTATATTTTACTATTTGAGCTGAGTTCTTTGCTGATTTAAAACAGATAAATTGTGGTTATGTCAATACTAGAATAGCCTTTATCAAGGCTAATGATGTAGGAGTTTCTTTTTATAACCAAATCTTAAACTTGATCCTGGGCTTAAATTTAACCACTAATATTTTCACAGAACATATTTTCCATTTGTAACTGCTTTGTTTTGTTTGCCTGGCCATGGCACAGGCCTTCAGAGTTGGTTATGTTTACTTTGGGGAGCTCCAAGACTTTTCAAGGGCTCTATGGGTCTAGGCAGTGTGAATACAATCATTTTCCAGATCTTCAAATTCCATATACACTTTTTAAAATAATTTATCTGCTTGAGAATTCACCTCTGAAGGAGGCTTCAGACAAGTTTTTCCCACCACTCTTTTACATGCATCTTTAGCCATACATCTCACATATCTAGTATTTTCCTATGGTGTATTCCTCCATGATATAAACCTCCTAGGCATGAAACAGGTTATTTTGAAATATGTGATATTAGGGAAGCTCTTTTAGGCAAGAAACCATAAAGTCAGCACTTTCTGTCCATCTTATTAAGATACTTTCCCAATAAAACTACTTGTTGTGTTTATTTCTTTCAAATGTTTTAATATATTCATGTTTTTGGATCAGGTGCACACTCATAATTATTATAATGACAAGTCAATCCAGAATAAATCCTTTAACCCTTAAAGCCACATATTGCTAGGAAATAAAAATAAGTAGATTTATATTTATGTACATTTTTTTGGCTGTGTTGAAGTATAACAGGCAAGTGTTCTATATAGTTCTAAAAGCCAGTAAGGAGTCATAATAGTCAATAAAAGACTCTCAAGCCTAAAAATATATTACATTACGATACAACTCTGGAAGGACATAGAATAAAAGTGGAAGGGAAAGCAGAAAGGCAGTAATGCAAAAGTTCTAATTGTTTTCAAAAGCTTGTTTTATTATAGGCCACAGCAGGTGGCAAATCCCTATTATTTTTTATATTCCATCAGTTGTATTTAAATTTTTTTTTTCAACGTTTATTTTTTTGGGACAGAGAGAGACAGAGCATGAACGGGGGAGGGGCAGAGAGAGAAGGAGACACAGAATCGGAAACAGGCTCCAGGCTCTGAGCCATCAGCCCAGAGCCCGACGCGGGGCTCGAACCCCCGGACCGCGAGATCGTGACCTGGCTGAAGTCGGACGCTTAACCGACCACGCCATCCAGGCGCCCCCCATCAGTTGTATTTTAAAAGAGTGAAGTGAAGAGTTTATTTTGAAAATAGTTGTATGACATTGTCATCCCTTTCCTCAGTATTTATCCAAGAGAAATGAGAACATATGTCCATACAAAGACCTGTACACAAAGTTCATAGAAATTGTGTTCAAAGTCTTCAAACAAACAAACAAACAAACAGAAACAACCCAAATACACTCAACTGGTAAGCAAATAAACAAATGGCAGCATAGCCATACAATGGCATAGTACTCAGAAATTAAAATGAACAAATTCCTGATGCGTGTAACAGCACGGATGGCTCACCAATGCATCATGCTGCATAGAAGAAATGAGAGGCTACAGGCCATGTACTAGGTGATTTCATTTACATGTCACTCTGGAAAATGCAAAACTATAGAGACAGAAATTAGATCAGTAGTTGACAAAGGCTGGGGTGGAAGAAGAAGTTGACTACCAAGTGGAACTTTCGGGGATGACAAAAATATTCTGTGTCTTGGCTGAAATGGTGACTACCTGACTACAAGCATTTCTCAAAACCCATCAGACCATACATCTAAGAAAGGGAATTTGCCTCAATGTATGTTATACTTTAATAGATCTGACTTTAAGAAAAAAGTCAATGTTCACTTTTTATATCATTTGTAACTATTATCACTTATGATGCAAAATTCCAATACATTAAAATATGCAAAGACATCGTAGACGGTATTCTTCTTAAACCATCAAAACAAAAACAAAAACAAAACCCCTGAAAACCACTGGGCTTCCTGAAAACTGGATGTCTGAGAATGTATTTCTGTTGTACCTATAGTGAATGATAACTTAGCTGGATACAGAATTTCTGGAATTTCTGGCTCATAACATGTTCTTCTTTACGACACAACAGTCACTGCCCCATTGCCATCTGAATTTTAGTTTTGTGGTGGAGAAGAATGTGGTCAGACTAATCTATTTTAGGAAATTTGATTTTGTTTGTTTTCTACATGGATGCATGTAGGGCATTTTCTTTGCCTTCACAATTCAAGGTTACAATAGGATAAATCCATCAGTTGCTTTGAAAATGAATTTTGCGTCTAGTTATTTTCAGTTTGAAAGTTGAGGGGGTTTTTTTGTTTGTTTGTTTTTTTAGATTTGTGTCTCGTGTCACCATTTTTTTCTGGTTCCTATTTTGGAAACGCCAAAATATCTGTATTTTAGACTTCTGTTCTCTGCCTTTCACATCTACCAACTTACAGCTTGGTCACTTCATCTCTTTATCCTGTTGCTTCACATTTTAGGACACAGTCTCGCATGTGTCCTCTCCATCGCTGACCAAAGTTTTCTGCAATGCTTATTTTTTCCTTAGGATTTCTCATACAATTTAACTTTTGCCATGACAGTGATTGCCTTCTTTCTCTGTCGTCTCCAGCTCCCTTTTGCAGGTTTGCTTTTCTGTCAGCTTCATTCGTTTCTCAGTCTTGGGTCTTCCCACATTGAATTTATCAAAATCCGAAGCACAAAAAGTAAACTGTTCACTTTCTGTTTCTGCACCCATCCAGAGCTACGTTTTTCTTTTTGATGTCGTAGATCGCTTTGAATAGATGTCTTTCTGTTATTGTTGTTTTTCATATTCTTATTCTTGAATGATGGAAGCTCTTTCAAGACCAGATGTTTATCAAAAGAGAGGGTGGTTGAAGACATTCCCTTTGGATTGTCTCACTGTCCACCTGATGTGCTTAGAATTTTCCTTTCAGAGTGTAAGATGTGGGTCTGGCAGATGTAATTTTGTATGATTCGTTCAGAGATGAAGCAGCCTGGGAGCCTTGGAAGGAGGGCCCGACCTGAGAGCACTCCCAACGGGAGGAAGTACCTTTGCACATTCTGGTGTTTGCTGGGAGGTGCTGTAAGGCCACTAGTCCATATCAGGTTTGTTTGGATTCATGTATGTTTCAGCCACCCCTGCCCCATGACCTTTGGCTTGGAACCAGAGAAGTTCTGGGCCCCACCAGCTTTCTGTGCGGGAGCTTTATGCAGCTTCTTCATACATCAGTGACATATTGCATCAAATTTGATTGCAGCTCCACGCTCCTGACTAGCAAACATCTTCCTCGCAGTCAACCGCTGCCATTCTAAATTAGGAGACGGGACAGCAGAAGTCTCTCCAGTGTTTTCTTGCCAGGCTACTGGGTCACCTCCTCAGAAGGATATGTGGGGATCTGGCTCTAGCCTTCCTTCAATCTGGCCCCAGGTACATTCCATGCAGCAGAAATTTCTTAAAACGTCTGAAGACGACACTCCCTCTGGTCGCTAAGCATACATCTTTATTTCATTATTATTTTTAACCATTGAAAATAGTGCTTAAACATTTAATTCAGGACTTGAAAACTGGACATTCGGTGTCTAATTTCAAAACGCCCTCTAACTCAGAAATCTGCTTCTGCTTTTAAGCATGCGCAGTTGAAAGTTTAGGTGGAAAATCAGAAGAGAAAATGGTGACCGGAGGAGAGCCTAGGGGCACTGCTTTGATAACCGTGACAAAAATGTGATTTGCCATGGTGAAAAGAGATGCTCAGACCCCCAACCAGCGCCCATCCCAGCCATGCCCCATGTGTAAAGAAAGTGCTTTTATCCGACCTCCATTTAACTGACTCACTGGATTAAGACACTCTCCAGTCCCTCTGAAAAACACTGACTGATTCCTCCACACCCTGAACTCCTGTGCCAATAGTCTGCTTGCACACCATGGCTCTCGTTGCTTGGCTATGCATGTGGGCAAATTCCCTTGTGCCAATTCTACGTGTTTTTAATCGCATACTTAATAAAGTATCACACCATCGATTAAATACAAACATAAGAAAAGAATTTTGTTTCTACAAAAACAAACAGTTTGGAAAAGTTGGAAAAGAGAGTCGCTAAACATATATATTGCTGTGAATTAAAAGCAAGACAACTCTAACAGATCTGGAAAGTTAGACAGGAAAAATCTAGAAAGATTCCCTTTTCAGTTTGCTTTGAATGTAGCATGAAGTTGTAGATCCACTGTAATAGAATGAACACTGAAAATCAGGACTGGTTACGGGAATAATTTGTGCAAGAAAGATGATTCAGAAATCCAGTTAAAGAAGCGTGTACAAAAGAAAGATTTTTTCATTGAAATTATGAAACTAATTGTCGTAGTCTGTTCAGGGTGTTATAGCAAAATACCACTATACCACGGGTGGCTTAGACACAATGGAAATTTATTCCCCATAGTTCTGGAAGCTGGGAACTTCAAGATCAAGGTGTCAGCATGTTCAACGTGGTGGCTGGTGAGGGCTTATTTCCTGGATCATGGTGGAAGGGATTAGGGATCTCCCTGGAGCCTCTTTTATAAGGCACTGATCTAATTCATGGGGCTCCACCCTCATGACGTAAGCACCTTCCAAAGGCCCCACCTCCTAATACCATCACCTTTGAGGACTGATTTCACCATATGAATTCTGCGCAGGGGGTTGGGGGGGTAGGGGGTTGGGGGGATGGGGTGGGCAGGAGACACAAACATTTATCCTCTGGAACCAATGCATATTTATTTTGCCAGTTATCATTATTGCAGTGTAAGGGAGTCCAAAGGCAATTGTCTCTGCACCAACCTCTTTCCTTTACTCCTGGTTCATATTCTCTCTCTCTCTCTCTCTCTCTCCCTCATCCTTGTCTGTCTTCCACGCTCCCTTTCTGTCACTGATTCCGTTACATTTACTCTGTATTTCTCTGTATATGACCTGTGTGTTTTCCTTTCTTCCACTTCCTCACTCAGAGACCGGATATTTGTCCCTTGTTTCAGATACCATACAATGACTAATGATGCACGAGCAGCAGATCATTAACAATGTAGCCTTTGAGGAACCACAAACTCTGTCAAAGCCCATAGGCATTTTCTGGTGAACCACTGTTAAGCCAGGCTCCACCCCCTCTGTATCCAATATCCCAGCTCTCTTCTTCAGAATTAGACCTGCATCTTGGGGTCAATACCTGGAATTCAGGCCTGAAGTTTTGAAGAACAGATATAGAGGGGACACATACTAGAAACACTGTTATCAGAATCTGCATTAGTTGTTCAAGAAGTCTAGGAAAAAGTATGGAATCATAACAAAATACAGATGTACTTCAAACAGTCTTTTTTTTTTTATGTTTTATTTATTTTTGTGAGAGAGAGAGAGAGAGGAGAGAGAGGGAACAGGGCTGGGGCAGAGATTGAGGGAGACAGATTCTGAAGCAGGCTTCAGACTCAGCTGTCAGCACAGAGCCTGACGCGGGGCCCGAATTCACGAACCATGAGATCATGACCTGAGCTGAAGTTGGACGCTTAACCAACTGAAACACCAGGTGCCCCATCAAACAGTCAATTTTGATGTGTGATTAAACTTAGTGAATGAGGTCCTTGAGGAGACACTCAAGGAGGCCCTTCACCCTAGTGGCCCTAGTTGGACATGGAATCCTCTGTATGACAGACTAGGCTTTGGTCTATACCTGTAGTTCCGTGTGGTTTTGTACTAAGTCAGAATCCAAACACAGTTTCTACATCCAGGTGACCGGGGCTGTGGAAAGAGTGAGTGTAGAATATGGATTAAAACAGAATTTCAGCTATGAGACCTCGGGACGTGTTTTACTTCTCTCACTTTCCACTTCACATCTATGAAATGGACATAATTGACCTCACTGGGTGGTTGTGGGGATCGAGTGAGGTTACGATGTACAAGATGCTCAATCAATTGCTTTGGACACCCAAGTGATAGATTCTGCACTAAATACCTCTGCCATAAATCCCCAGAGAATTTTCCTTTCTTCAAGATTATGACCAGTGTAGATTCTAAACAAATGATCACAGAACTCCAAACGTTGAGGTTCATTGCATACAGAGATCACAACGTTCGGTAATGTGTATAGGAAGGCCTAGCAACTGAGTTCAGGTTATGGTTTGATCCTGTGTGATGTGGTGGTATCTGGGCTGACGATGTGAAAGTAAGAGTTTGCCCTTCAGATGCTTTCAGAAATACGGATAATACAATGGACACATTTTTTATGCAATGGTAAGGATTTGTGATGGAAACTTCCCCCTTCTTCTCTGCACAACTCTACACAAACATAATGTCCCAGAGGAAGAAGACGGATCATTCTTCTGTCATGGGCACATGAGTGTGCTGCCTTGATGGAAAATTCTAGACTCTTTTTCTCTTTCTTCCTTCTTTCAACACACACACACACACACACACACACACACGGTATTTTGTCAGTCGTAGAAACAAAAATGACTCTTAAAAATAGTCCTGTGGGGTGCCTGAGTGGTTAAGTAGGTTAAGTATCTGACTCTCGATTTTGGCTTAGGTCAAGATCTCACGGTCGTGAGATGGAGCCCCCTGTCGAGCCATATCTAGCCCCACCCTGGGCGTGGAGCCTGCTTAAGATTCTCTCTCTCCCTCTTCCTCTGTCCTTCCCCCGCTTGTGTGCATGCATGCATGTGAACTTTCTCTTTCTCTCCCCCCACCCCCAAAAATAAAATTAATAAATTTTTAAAATAAATTTCTGTGATCGTAGAGCATAATTATGGGTGTGGACGCTAGACTCAGACACACCTGGGTTTGAATCCAGATGGTGCCACTTAACCAGCTGTATGAGGTCAGCAAAATTAGTCAACCTCTCTGAGCTTCAGCCGAGCATCAGATGAGGCTAATAACAGTGCTCTGTAAGGCTACTGTTTAAAGGAAGTAGGGGCGCCTGGGTGGCTCAGTCGGTTAAGCGGCCGACTTCAGCCAGGTCACGATCTCGCGGTCCGTGGGTTCGAGCCCCGCATCGGGCTCTGGGCTGATGGCTCAGAGCCTGCAGCCTGCTTCCGATTCTGTGTCTCCCTCTCTCTCTGCCCCTCCCCCGTTCATGCTCTGTCTCTCTCTGTCTCAAAAATAAATAAAACGTTAAAAAAATTTAAAAAAAAAAATAAAGGAAGTGATATCATAGCACTTGGATTCCAGTACGCGATACACATAGTAATACTCGATAAGTAGTAGTAGTCGTAGTAGCAATAAGTAGTAGTAGAAGCAATTCTTACTGGTGGTGTTGCTGTGGTCACTTCCTGACTCGGGATGCAGGCGGCACTTGCCGAGGCAGTGACGGGTGAGGACGAAGCAAGGGAGCTCTAAATACGCTGTCATCCCAGAATGAGGGCTCGCTTGGACTTTCTCCCTTTCCTACTCCTCCTCTTTCAAAGGAGAATAGTGAATGTTTTTCATGATCTCCACCGGATGGGCATGAGATCTGCATCCAGTCCCCGCGCCCACCACCCAGCCCCGGGGTACCCCGGGGTACCTCGGATGTTTTGCGAGCCTCGCACCAGCATTTAGGACTTTGAAATGAAAATGTTGGATGACTTTATTCTGCGCCCTGGCAATCTCAGCCCTTCCCACAGTTTCAACAGCTTCTAGTCATAACCCTGTGATTTGAGAACAATGAATCTTAATATAATTGAGTTAACTGTATCATTTTTAATGTAAGACAATCTTGATTACAGCCAAAGGGCACCATTAATACGCTGAAGGAATGGCCGAGATTTTAGCATGTGAATGTTGTACAGAAAATAGAACTAATTAGCACTAATTTAATTCGAAGATTAAAGAAAATTCTGCCTTTAATTTTTAATTTAAGACAAACCATTTTACTCCGAACAAAGAAAGAATAATAAGTACATTTTTTTTTCCATCTGACAGGCAATTTTTACTTTTGCATTATTACACTAATATGGGACTGTGGGAATCCTGACCCCATTAGAGATCAAATAATCAGCATTTAATTATTGACAGCAAATTAATATTTAATAAAGACACAAGGGTTCCGGTGTATGAAAGAAAGGCACCAAGGTTCTGCTGACCCAGAAACGTCCAGAAGGTCCCTTAGCCAGAACGCGATCTCCTTGCCGAGGGTACAAGTCTGGGTCCCCAAAGGGTCATGGCGGTTTATTTCCGTCCGAGCTACCAAGACGAAGAGCAGGAAGCCCAGAGTCTGAGCAATTGCCCCTTCCAGTTCCTTCTCCACCCCCCACCAGCTCTTCCTTAATCAAGCACTTAAGCTAAATAATACATCGAATGTCATAACCAAAAGGAGGACAGTCATAATAAAAAAATAATAAAAGAAGTGGCCAATCCCCCTTTTGATTCCGCAAAATAATACTGGCTTGTCTTTGCTGTGGGACTGCTTGTCAGGGATAATTTCTAACCAAAGAAGACATAATGGATTTACAATGAAACGCTGAGGCTTCCCCCCGGCCTCACGAAGATTCTGAAAATAAGCACTATTACATTAGCAGGCCGAGCAAAGCCAAGAAAAAGCTGTTAGCTGATTTCCCGAGAAAGCCAGAGCTGTGTGCAGAGAATGGCCTGTGGGTGACCCAGCGTGGGCTCTGCACTCCCTTCGGAGCTCAGCCGCAAAACTCAGACCAGGCCTTCTCCGGACCTGTTGAACTGATGGCAGCTGCCCTGGAGTGAGATGTGCTTGAACCGGGACAGGGGGCTGAGTGTTCGTCGTGGGCTGCCTGGCGCCAGACCTCAGAGCCCCAAACTCCTTTTCAGGTAGCCACCTTCAGAGCTCCCCATCTAAACACACCAGACAGATCCAGCCTGACTACTTGGACAGGCCAGGCTGCCCGTACTGACCCAGGCAAGCTTTCACTGGGCCATTCCGTCTGGGCCTCTGGCTCTACTCCTCAGGACACCTCTCCCGAGCGGTGGACACCAGCGCCCACAGGTGCCTCCATTCGGGTGAGCCCTGGGCTCCTCACATTGACCATGGTCCATACTGAGCTCCGAAATACTGACGTGTTCCTCCTGTGGACAGAAAATAGAAGCATTGTACTCTCTTGCCCCCCACCATTGCAACACTTTACCCTCCTCTGTGAGAATCACTCGGAGAGGACAATCCAAAGTCTTCATAGTGCCTCCCTGCCATTTGTGGAGTGTAGGTAGGGTATGGGATGTTGCCCGGAAATGCAGTTTCTTCCAAGATGTTACTGAGTGCTCATTTCAAGCCTTCTGCACGGAGTTTGGGTGGCCTTAAACAGGTAGCGTCTCTGTAAAGGGAGTCAGTGTAGTGTTGTCCAGGGTGCAGAGCAGTTGAGTACGCATCTCCCCACACCGCGTACTAGCCGGGTGGCTTGGCCAAGTCATTCAACCTCTCTACACCTCACTTGTTTCACCTACAAAATGGGGATATGCATAGGTAGACTAAATGAGTGGATCCATGGAAAGTGAAGACACAGAGCAAGTAGCAAAGTTTACATTTGTGGGATGCAGAGGAACCTCAGAATACAATCTGTGAACCAAAGCCAAAAGAAAAGAAGGTCTGACGCTACTTGGCATACATATATACGTTCTACTCCTTTGGGGCCAGTGTCTCTGTAGACCATATTTCATTTAGGGAATTGTCTTCCCTCATTAGTGGGGATCCAGACACTTCCGCCTTCGGACTCGCATCGCCTCGCATGGCCGTGATTGGGTGGTGGGATGGGTCAGAGAGGAGGCAAACCTGTACGTGGAGCTCTCTGACCGCCATTTGCCTCTATAGAGTTTCCAACACACCCAGGGAATTAATCTGCCATGATAGTAAGGGCCAGAGGACCTTCAGCAAGTTAAGGAGCTTACTAAGCCTCAGTTGCTTAATCTCTAAAAGTGGCATAACAGTACATACTGAGGGCTTTTAGGAGGTGCTGAACTGGACCTGGTAGACAGAGGGGACAGCACACCCCCTTGAGTAGGTACTGAATCTCGGGAGCCTGAAAATTGATAAGCTCACGCTTGCCAAACTTTAGATACTTCTCATCTTATTCCTACCAAGTCCTCATTGATAAGCTATCCAAAGAAAGTGAACCACAGGCAAATACTCCAATGACATACTTTCTGCCAGGCCTGCGCCCTTTCTGTAGAAACTAAGGAAGGAATCACCTACCTGGGAATCACGCAGCAGGTGAGGTAAAGGAGTCTGTGTATTGTCGGTGCTTGAATTAGGAGAACAAAAGCTGGATGCCGGACAGTAATTTGTTTGCATCTCATGGTGTTGACTTTATAATGTTTGAATAAAGCAAGCATGGGATTTAGAATGAGAAAGCAATTGAAACTGAAATCCCGAGGTACTTTGATGGATCCAGAAGCGGAGAGTGGCCTGCAGGAGAGGGACTGTCTATGACAGGCAGCTGCAGATAAGATCCCACAACTTAGGAGAGTCTCCTGGATCAAGACTCAATTCAACAATGCAGGACAAATTCTTAGCCCATCGATGCTTGATAGCTACTGACACCATTGGTGTTGACCAAGATCTTCCTACCATTTCTGCATTGGATTGACACAGAGCTGGAAGAATCCATAGCTGGGACCTAAGGCAACTTCATCATACTGAGGAGATGGAGGTCCAGAGCCTATCTGCTGGCTTGAGGTTGCATAGTGAGAGTGAGACAAAGACAAGGCACAAAGCTACATTGCTTCAGCCAGTCTGGAATGTTCACTGGGACAGCCAGTCTGGAATGTTCACTTCTCCAGACTGGGAGCTGTGGCAGTCAACTGATGACGGAAACTGAGGCAGCACCAACTTGGATGCTGGATTGTGATCTGCTTCAACTGGGGCTGGAGTCCATGCTCTCTAAGGACACCCCCAAGTCTGAAGCTCTGTCTCTGTAGAGCTCCCATGGACCCAATAGCAAAGACCAAGGACAAAATAGAGAATGCATCTGGAGGAGAATTCCCAAATGGTCATTTCTAAGGGACAGACTCTGCTGGGACAGACAGTGCTGCTGGTGACCCAGTCCATGGAACCCCCAACCATGTAAGTCTTTTCCCACAAAACCCAGCTCCATAGCCGAGAGAGGCCTCACACTGTCCCAAGACCGGCTGTCCAGTTTCATTCTTGCATAAATTTATGGTTGTATCTGCGAAAGCCCAGGCCTGATGGGGGCATGTATTGAACTCTACAGGTAAATTACCAGCTTTGACCCAAATGCTGCTAAGGGATCTGTAGGGCTCTCTAAAGAAGGACTAATATAACTCAGGCTTCATTTGCTTCTTGCTCTAACCCAGGGGCTAGCGGCCCGTGGCTTACTCCTTTCCCACTGTCAACACCCTATTGTCCTGGGGTTGCGTACCCTCAGATCTATTCCTTGCCTTTTGTGTGGGGGGAGTGGGGGGCTGGGGGGGTGCTCCGGTCTTGTATCACATGGGTCCCGACCCTGCAAGCTATCTCTCCAGGCTCCCTTATCATCTAGTTTCCAGATGAATTCAGCCAGTGGGAGGCACCACAGGGAGACTACAGGGCAGAAGGAAGGAGGGGTCCAGTGTTTCTCTGCCTCAGGTGGCTTCTCTTGCAGTAGCTGCATTTCCTCTTTGGCTCCAGATCATACTGGATAGGCCTGTCTTGGTTCCACATTTCACTAGGTGACCCAAAATGCTGCCTCTTCCCTCTGTCCCTCCAGGCCTAGAACAGTAGTGCCTTCCTAATTTCCTAATCTCTGGACACTACACTGTCTTCTGTTTGGTTTCTCAGCTCCTCCAAAACTTCCTGCATTAAAACCCATCTACCATGGGGTACCTGGGTGGCTTCAGTAGGTTAAGCATCTGACATCAGCTCAGGTCATGATCTCGCAGTCTATGAGTTCAAGACCCGTGTTGGGCTCTGTGCTGACAGCTCAGAGCCTGGAGCCTGCTTCAGATTCTGTGTCTCCCTCTCTCTCTCTGCCCCTACCCTGCTCACGCTCTGTCTCTTTCTGTCTTTCAAAAATGAATAAATGTTAAAACTTAAAAAAAAAAATCTACCTTAGACACTTGAAATTCTTTCTTTTTTTTTTCTGATTAGGCCATGATTGATACACATGTTGCCTGGGATATGGATTATCCACAATATAATATTTGTATTTATCTTCATTTAAGTATATACAGGCACCTATGACATCCATCAAAGATTATAACTGCCCAGCCCACCTCCCTAAGGAAAGGGAGACACGGAATGGACATTTAGTATCTGTTTTATGCCAGACACCGTAGCAATTTCTGCATTCATCATATTATTGTGTTTAGTTCTTATAACGATATCAACATTCTCTCTCTCCCTCTCTCTGTCCCTCCCCTGCTCATGCTCTCAACAAATAAATAAATAAATAAATAAACTTAAAAAAAAAGAGTTTGGGGTGCCTGGGTGGCTCAGTCGGTTAAGCGTCCGACTTCAGTTCAGGTCATGATCTCGCAGTCCGTGAGTTTGAGCCTGGAGCCTGCTTTGGATTCTGTGTCTCCCTCTCTCTCTACCCCTCCCCTGCTCATGCTCTGTCTCTCTCTGTCTCAAAAAAAAAAAATAAATAAAAAATAAAAAAAGAGTTAGGCTATAGAATCCAAATACAGTAAAACCTTGGACTGCAAGTAACTTGTTCTGCGAGTGTTCCGCAAAACAAGCAAACATTTCCAATAAATTTCAACTTGATAAACTAGCAATGTCTTGCCATATGAGTGGTACATAAGGCCAAACATCACATGATCACAACTGAGCCAATGGTTCTTGAAATTCACTTTGATATACAAGTGCTTTGGATTATAACCACGTTTCCGGAACAAATTATGCTCGCAAACCCAAATTTTACTATATTTAAGAATGAGAAAAGGGGCGCCTGGTGGCTTAGTTGGTTAAGCGACCAACTGCGGCTCAGGTCATGATCTCGCAGTTTGTGACTTCGAGCCCCACGTCGCGCTCTGACAACTCAGAGCCCGGAGCCTGCTTTGGATTCTGTGTCTCCCCCTCTCTCTACCCCTCCCCGGCTCACGCTGTGTGTCTCTCCATATCTCAATAATAAATAAACGTTAAAAATTAAAGAAAAAAGAATGGGAAAACTAAGGCCAAGAAAGATCAAGGAGCCTGGCAAACACTGTGTTGCCTGAGAACAACGATTTAGACCTTGAACTCCCAAGCAAGCCGGTATCGTTTCTCCTTCCTACCGCAGAATTCTGAAGGTGTTGTCGCTTTTCTTTGTTTCTATTGTTGTTATTATAACTGGAAGTCCAAATTGCTATGCAAGGACAATCTTACTCTGACCCCGTTTTATAAAATGAATAAAAGCTCAGCTGCTCGGATAGCTCTGGTTGGATCAAGGATGGACCCTTTAAACTTTACCGTCTCATCTCCCCACCAGCACCACCGCAATGGTTTCTATAACCACTTTGGAGCCACTTGCTTCTGTCCACTAAACTGACACCTATCTGGCTTCCTCATAGCGAATCTCTCGGCCCATGCTCTACTCAGCTGCCCAGTTAACGTCCCTGAGTGTCACCTCTAATCGCATTGCTCCCTGCTCAAAGAAGGCTTCCCTTTGCCTCCAGATTGAAAACAAATTCCTCTTACTGGCATCGATGGCCCAGAACAGGCTAGTCTTATCATGGTGTACAGGTCTGTGCTCCGCTGGAAGAAGAACTACTGTATTCCATACATTCCCATATTTTCTGACCTAATATTCTTCCATATGATGGGTCCTCCGCCTGGAACACTTTTCTGCACACTCCCATGGGCACCTGTCAGACCACCACCCATCCTTCAAGAGTCGTTGTGATTCACTTTCTCCATGAAGCAAGCACCCCAGCTGGGTGTTCTCCTATGTTTCAGGTCTTAGCTTACTTTTCATGATATTCTGACTCCTATTACAGGTATTTGTGGCATTTCATATTCTTGCCTGAGAGCTGAGAATCAGGCCTGTGTTTCCCACTGCACCTGGCATGCCTTGCATATTTAAGGAATTCAGTAAGGATTTGTTGAATTGAACAGAGCTGACGGTATTTAGTGTAATTTAGTGGCAGGTCAGGAAAGCGCTCTCTCCCAAATTGTAAACTAGGCAAAGTTTGAAATCCCTCCATCCCGTCCACGTGTTCTTTCCCTCCCCGATGCTTCTCTCTCTTAGAGACCCTTTGTCCCCTTAGTTGGCCATTAACAGATTCCTGAAAATAAAACAGAAGTTTAGGGATAACTAAAAGCTTGAAACCAGGAAGAGCCTTCCTCCAGCCTCCCAAGGAAGGTGCCATTGGAGGCTCCCAGCCCCTAACAAAGAGAAGCTGATTCCTCACCCTTACATGTAGAGAGCTGAGCTAATGACACCTGTCATGTCTCCTCCCAATGGTGGGCACCCTCACTCTTGTAAGTGAGGATAGCGGTCCTGGGTGCTGGCCTCGGGCATCCCAAGTCAGGGGTCAGTCATGCTCCTTCCACCCTCAAGTTTGCTGACCCACTCATAAAGTATGGGTCATACTTTATGACTCATAAAGTCATAAAGTATGACTCTTTCTGCTGTCGTTTTATAATCTTCATATCCTTGAAGAAAATGCCCCCTTCCTATTACCTTCACTCTCTCTTAGCCCCAATCCCAGAGGGACTAGTTTGCTTCGTCAGGGACTTTTTGTATTTGCTTTAGCAAGAGGACACTTAAAGAAAGCACAACTATAGGCTTCATGAAGGCCAGAAATTCATTTGGCAGATTTTTTGTGTCTCAGTTTCTTTTTCTCTCCACATGGCTTCTCATCCCGGCTTGAGGCTGCTTCTCATATAACATAGCTTCCTCTCATATGCCAATTCCCACCCTCCCATCCCAGTGATAGAGAATGATGCCTTGGTGCTTTGCCACCTGACCTGACCCTACATGACCTTTTAGCTGCAGACCCCACCTCTGATTTGTGTCTTTCTCATAGTACAAAGTCTCAAAATAGAGAATCCCATTGGCTTGACCCCGCTCCTGAATCGATTACCGCTGGGCCAGTCATCTGTCCTCAAGGTCCTGTGGTCCAAGCGGGGCTGTCTAGACTCATCCCTTTGGTGGGAGCTCTGTCTGAACTATGGTTTTAGAGATGAGGGTATGGGTACACAGTCTGAGATACTTGTAGGGATCTCTGATGAGACTGCTAGGCTTCTGAAAAACAGACTTGAAGGTGAAAGAAGAAAGGGAAAAAGGGAAGAAGGGAGAAAGGAGGAAGAGGATGAAGAAGTGAGGGGAGGAGGGATGGAAAGAGGAAGGGGAGGAAGGGGGAAGAGGAGGAAAGGGGGAGGGA
>NW_024412418.1:34490431-34696322 GCF_014898765.1 Herpailurus yagouaroundi
AAAGGGGGAGGGAGGAGGGAGGGGAGGAAGGGGTTTGGGAGAAGGGGGAGAAGAGAAGAGGGAAGGGAGGAGGGAAGGAGAGGAAGGGAGGAGGGAAGGAAAAGGGAGAGGGGAGGAAGTGGAGAGAGGAGAAAGGGGAGAGGGGAGGAAGGAAGGAGGAAAGGAAGGGGGAGGGGAGGAAGGAAGAAAATAAAGACTAAAATGTGTTGAACCTCCAGTATGTACTAAGCACGAGTCAGGCTCCTATTTTAGCCTCATGGTAACTCGTCCAGGTAACTATCGTCAGTTCCTCTTTCCGTATTAAAGGACTTGGACTCAGGAAAGTGAACGGAGTCGTCCTACAGTTAGTGGAAGAAAGACAGCTTGACCTGGGGGAACATCTGACTTTAGGAGCTCAGGCTCCGTCATAGTTTGATCAGAGGTTGGGGTTCTGTGTGATAAGTTTAAAGAAATAACATCAAAAACAGCTTTCCTTAAAACAATCAAAACAGAAGAGTGATTATTGAAGAATGTTAATTTATGTCTCACATGGCACTGGTTACTTCTTTCTGCCTGATGGTTTCATTATTAGTTGCTCAGTGAGTTTCATTAGAGACCTATTGTACCGCTGTTGGCAAAACAACACTGGCATCTCATGTTCAATAATTAAAAGCAGGAAAAACAAACATTCTCTTTGGAGCCCTGGATTTATAAATAGCAGTGGTATGTGATTCCTTTAATCAATAACTAGGCTATCTAGCCTGGTTTGGACGATGCAGACGTTGGGCCTTCTTGTGTCTTAATTCTCCTTGTCTGCTCTAAACATGCAAAATCCAACTGGGCAGAGACTGGGCTTATTGGGTAACCATGTTATCTTGAACTCTGCCTTTTGGCCACATGGCTGTTAAAAGATAATTTTCTAAAAAGGCCAAGTCATGACTTTCATATATACGTGAATATAAAATGTGTGATGAACATGTGTGAAAGAAAGAATTGGAAAAGATGCCACAATCTTTTCAAAGGAGAAATCAAAGAACCATAAATTGACAGAGTGAAGGAATGTTGAAATAAATTTACAAATTGCTGTTAAATTGGTTTGTTTTGTTTTGTTTTCTTTTTGAGGGTGTGAAGGGGGAGAGTTAATTAAACCTCCGCTGGACAGAATTCATTTGCATATCTATTGACAAGAATGATTTCGCATTGCTACCACTGATCCGCAAGTTACATTGTAAAATAGCTCAAGGACAGTGGGAGGCTAAAATCAGATAAACCCACAGCAAGTATCCTCGAAACAATGCAGAACTTTCTGTTGGTTACATCCAGTATCTTTCTTGCTTGTTTCAAATTTCCTCACGGATACAATGGAAAACAGGTGTTTTAGGGTCAAATCTAGGTTGAAATTAACTCAACTGCTCAATTTCTACAGGTGACCTTTGACTGATTAAAGCTCCCTGAACCTCAGTTTCCTCATCATAAAACAGAGGTAAAATGACCACATTATAGTCTTCATATGAGGATCAAGTTAATAAGCAACAGCTTAATGTAGTATCAGACACAAAGTAGTGTCCAAAGAGTGTTCCTTCCCATAGCCTTTGTCCTTTCCCCAGCAGCCCAGAGACCCCAGAAATCAATCTCCACTTGATGGCTGAGTTAATAAAGTGGACACTAGACACCCCAGGGTCCCCATCTGTCTCTGACCCTTGGCAAAATGACACAGAACCATCATAACACAATAAGCGTGCTCCTCAGCCCAGAGCTGAGCTGAAATTTCAAAGGGAAGACACAATCAGATGCTACCAGCGGCTTCCATCCTTGGAAAGCAAGAAAAGAAAGAGGCGTGAGGGGGACCCACATTCCTCCTCGAGGCCCTCCAAGTCCCCAGAGCCAAAACACAAGGGGTTCAGACTTGGGGAGGAGAAATACACAAGAGGATGGGAGTCCATTCGATGCGTTAACCTGTCAATTCGGGCAGTGCTTATTGTAAATAGTCATGCGTGCCATTTCATTTAACAAATGCATTGATCATGCACTAGAGGACCAAAGCATCGGGACGCTGGGGGAGGTGGTAAGCAGGCAGACAAGGGATGGAACTCTAATTCTGTCCTGGATCAGCTCTGTGATCTTGGGTGAGTTCAGTCACCTCCTGAGCCTCAACATCCCTCCTGGGAAAAGAGATTAATAGTAACTTACTTACAGTGTTTGCAGGATTCATGAGATAATATTTTCGAGGGGCTTGGCAAGTAGAAGAGCAATGAATGATAGCTAAAATAAATGAAGGTGGAGAGGGAAAATGTGTTCCACACTGGTCTGTGTTTACCCACATTTAGGAGTATTTACCAACAAAGCCGGAGACAGGACTTTAAAATCTGAGGTAAGGAGAAATCTCCACCGTTATAGTTTCTCACCTGTACACAGCCGGTGAGTTGCTTCTGTGACTACGATAGGACTTCTCAGCCATTCAGAGGTGCTATGACCACAGATGTACCGCTGCATCCGCTCTAGTCCAGCCTCGGTGTCCCAAAGGTGCACACGGGAGTTGTGGGTTGCACCTTTCTTCTCCCACAATCACCTTAACAGGTGGCTACAAGGTCTTGGTCCCAACCAGAAAACAGGCATAGTAAGAAGCAGTTCTAAGTGCCTTGTGTCCCTCTGTGGCTCTGAAGCCACCGCTACCCTCTGCAAATCTTAGTTTTGTTCTCATTTTCCTAGACCACGGACATTGAAAGCCATCTGACAACCTATCGGCTGGTTTGGGTTTCTTGAGCTCTGCTCTCAGCAGGGAGGGAGTTGTGAGGGAGGGGGCAGAACCTCCTCCTGGACCCACCTGTCACTTGCCTATGAATTCCTTGTCCCTGCTCCTGGTACTTCATTTGTGTCCTTCAGCCTTCCACCTAAGGGCTGTACCCCCTGCCCTGCTACCTCCAATTACTGATGAGCGAGTCTGGGTAACAAACCCTCCCAGAGGTCAGTGACACTGACCTTCTAGGTAACTTTGCCTGTCTGTCCCCTGTACCACCCGGAGTCTGTCTTCTCTTAGAGCAGACACCAAGAATAGACTCCGTGTGTGTGTCCAGGGCAGTACGTAAGCCACTCCCTTAGATGCCCACTCTTCGACCAGCTGCCAGTGTCCCGTAGCCTCACTATGGTCCAAGAAACTTGAATGCCAAGGGGAAGTGTTTATCCCTAATTCTGCGATTCTCAGGGAGATGGTAAAGGTTGACCACCTCGGGACTGGCACTATCCGAGTAGGACGTTGGGTGTGTCCATGAAGGGGAACTTCGCTGGTTCCAAGCCAAAGGAAAAAAGAAATGTAAGTATTCAAAAAGGGAATGAGAAGGCCCTGCGTGGACTTATTTGTTTATTCTGGAAAGAAACAACTGAAACTGAAACAAAGGGTGTCCTTCACAGTGAGAAAAGGGAGATACTTGCAGAGATAGGTGGGTAAGTATGACTTTTTTTTTTTTTCCTTGTACATGTGAGAAAACTTGCCCAGAAATCCAATGATGGAACAATAGATCCTTTTCCTGAGCCAAAGAGCCAGGGAGAACAATAGCCAATAGATTCCAGAATGGAAACGTTCCATGGCTGAGCCCTGGAAACACTGGTTCAAAGGCCAGACAACTCACTCCATCCCTCTCTGAGCCCTAGGGCTGTTCTTGGTCTCCCTTTGCTGTCCGGCCAGTGGGTGTCTGTGGCTCAGTGATAAGTTAAGCGAAGCTAATGTCATATCAGGCATGATGGAGAGTGTATATCCCTTCTTGAGACTCTTTATCACTCAGAGTGAGTGTTTTATAGCCCTGCATAGAGGTTGCCATAAAACACTATTTTAAGGAGCTTGAAACCATATTTCATCCATTAACGTCCTCTTGCCCCACGAGGCAAAACAAACTAGCAGGTGGCTCAGGATTAACATCTTTATTACAGATGACCTCACTATTGTGTTCTCTATAAAGAAAAAATATTACAAAGCATTAACGCACTTTAACTATTAAATTAATACAGATTTATGGCTCATATCCGGATCTAAATTTCTTGGCTTGCAGGGTCATTATTTTTCTGTGATTTTTTTTTTGACAATATTGCTAATGGGGACCAGAGCAAAATTGATATGAACTGTAATGGTGGATGCATGAATTCAGGGAGGCAGCAGGTTATGTCTCTCCATAAATTACTCCGATGGTAGTTTTGCACTAGAACTTACACAAGTATTTTCAATATTTGAGCAATAGCCACAGAAGGATATTTAGCCAAGAGGATGCAAGTATTAAGATTCCAGTATTTACTTTGTTCTGACAAATGGCAAAACACGAAAGCTGTACTTTAATTACTTGGAGAGGCTTTGGCACATTACTCCCCCTCCCCACCCCCACTCTCTCATGTTTAAAGTAGCCATTATTTATTTTATCTCCATGCCTCGCTATTGAATGGTGTTTGTTTTCATATGTGCTATGGATTGAAGTTGCCTTTATCCCTTCACCTTTCTGGGCTTCTGAATGATGGTATACATTGGTCACCAAATAGGAAGCAAAGTATCAATCACATTGTGAATGGCCAGCAAGCACCCAAGAACCCAAAGTTTGGTAAAAATGGATTGTTGAACAGGGTTTAGGACTGAGGCTGAACAGTCTTCCTCCTTCCTTCCAAATGTAAAGCTTGGGGACTTCTCAGCCATTCACGCCTTAAAGTAAAAGACAAAAATCACCCATCTGCCAGCCTACTGATTGTGCCACGTGGGCGAGGAGGGGGCAGGAAGCTCAAGAGAGGACCAGAGGTTAGGAGGGCACTTGAGTGAACTCTGACCTTGAACACAGAGGCCCTTGCCCTGGGGTAGCATGGCCCTCAAATGTAAGGCTCTCTACCCTGGGCTTAGCAAATTCTCTGGGGGGAGATGTGGGTGTGCAAGGTACACAGGGCTAACCGTGGTCCTGCCGGCATCCTGGGGGAGGGGAGAAAAGGGTCCTTGAAAGCGAGCCTGTGCCCCCCGGGGAGCTTGGGGAAGAAAACCTTGGAAAACCATGGAGTCTCATTTCCAAGGATTTGCAGTCAACTTACCACCATGTAGTCCAAGTTTCATGTATCATTTAGGGCGAGATAACATCTTAACATGTGGGCTCTAAAATATATATAAACCATGGCTTGGCTCAAGAAACTTCCTCCCTACAAAATCCTTGAAAGGAATCTATGCGTGTGAAACAGCGGCAAAGCATTTTAACTCGAGAGCAAATCTGCTCTCTGATAAGAGCAATAGCCAAGGCCCCAAATTCTAGTGCGGAACGCTAGCCAACGAGGTTGTCCAGGAAGGAGGACTACTTGGGTCCACCTCCGACCCTGCTGGCCTCAAGAGAAATGCATAGACCCAAGCGTGGCACAAGGTGAGTAGAGAGTGCATGCGTCCTATAGAGGTGAGGTTGAGGGGAGGGCTCCCTCCAGGTCTCTCTCTAAGTTGTGGAGGCCTCTTTGAAAATTTCCGCTCCTGGAACAACAAAGGGCATTTTAAAAACAGCACGTGAGACCGAGACAGAGTTTGTTTAGCCAAGAACTGCCTTCTAGAAAGGAAACAAACTGTGAGATTTTGCCAACGTCCGCCACTGGCAATAGCTGCCATCAAAGGAGTCAGAACGTCAGCTTCAGTAGTTTGGGAGCATGGAGTTCTCCTTCCTGCCCTGTCGAGATCGAGAATCCCTCTGCTTCTCCTTCCCGTCCCCACCCTGAGGGGTCTGAGACCAGTCAGAAGAGAGAGCTTCCGAAGACACTCCAGCCATCCAAAGAAAACTCAGTCTCCGCAAAAGAGGTAAACACCTCCATGTCCCTGATAGGTCCTGATAGCTTTGGCCCTTGGTATCAAACCAACGGAAAAAGAGACGCAAAAAACATCTTCAGAGAGACGATACAGTATGTGAGGAACGTCTGGCACTGGTATTTCTCAACCTCTCCCAAGAATGTAATCCCAAGGAACATAAGAGGTAGTTCTCTTCCTTTCTCCTTCTAATTCATCAGTATCTGTTGGGCACATATGTGCACACGCAGCACGTGAGCATATACCTACTGCGTTCTGTGTTCCGAGCATGCATACATAATCACGTGCCAATTGTGTGCTTACATGTATATCCCAGGAATAGTCAGGCCTCTGTAACCTACATGTGCATCAGTGATTCATGTGTGCGTCCGTGCAGGTATTCTGTGCATACTTTGCACACAATTTTTTGTGTGTGCACACCCAGGTGTGGTGTGTGTGTGACCTGGAAGGCATGCCATGTGCGTGTACGAGTGCGCATGTGAGTTCTGTGTGTTTGTGTGTCTGGATTCCTAAGCCCTACCACGCACCAGGCTGTTTGCAGCCAATGTTGAGCCGCTAATGATTTTAATGAGAGTGCCTTCTGGATTCATATTTTTTTCATAAAATACATCACACTAAAACTAAATCAATGAGAAACATTAATTAGGGCCTTTGTAGATGCCTTCTGTGGTGGTGTTTTTCTTTTGAGAAGCACCAGACGAAGAATGCTGGGCTTTATTTAAGCTAAGTTGTTTGACATTTAGATGAGAGAAAAAAGGAGAAGAAACTAGCCAGCCCAGGAACCGTTTTTGACAGCTCTTTGTCATGCAAGGGAGAAAAAAGGCACTGGCTGTGAGAGTCTACTTTGAAGCCCTGGAAATTTGTAATGAAAAATTTAAGATACAAGAGAGGCAGAAAGATGAGCTATTCACGGGGCTCTGCATATATTAACACTTGTAATGCAAACTAAAGGTTTGCTATGTGTTTTTATAATTTGGCCGCTAATAAATATCTTCCAGAAGTGCTTTGATTTTCTAAGCTTGGGTATGGAGTTCGAATCCATTAAAAAGTAAAAGAAACAATTGGCATTGGACTCTGGTCCCTGATGAGGGGACCACGCACATCAATTATTACAGAGACCACTGACTGATTTCAAAGGGTGCTGGACACCCTTGCGTGCTCGCGGGAAGCCATGCATCTGTGGACATCTCCACTGCAGCCATCCTCCATGCCCACTTCTAGGTCAACCGGTCCCAAGCACATGATTGCTCCTCTTCCTTGACCACCTGGTCATGATTACTGACAATTCTCCCCACAGGGACAGGCAGAAGCTAGGGATCCACTGAGGAAGCTACCAAAAGAGCAGAGTTTCTGTAACATCAAGGCAACTTTTGCAAATTTGGGATACTGAGGCAAACCAATTCCATCCATTCTTTACATCTCTGTGGGTCTAAATTACGCTCCTCCTGCCCAGCCCCTTCCATTAGTGAGCCTTCTGCCATGGTCAGTCCAAGGTGTCTTTTCTTCCTCTTTTCTTTCTAGATCTTTCAATGTCACATGCACCCTTTTTTCTTCCTTCTGGAACTTCTACTCCCTTGTTAACAAAAACCCAAAGTCTTCACACACATCAAAATTCTCTCCTCTTTGCCTTATGGAATAGACATGCTACCTTAGCAGAAGGAGTGTGGACTTGGCAGTGAGGTGGACCCATGTCTCAACCTCAAATGGAAATCTGAGGGAGGTAGAGCACAAAGCCGAGGAGTGTGGGAGGAGCAGGCTAGCAAATTCCAGGCTGAGCTCTAAAGTTTGGCACCCATGCCAATGGGGCTTTGAGTAGCACTGACATTCAGCGCCCGTGGGTTTCATCTCTCAAGTCTAATACTCAATTCCCTGGACTTCTGCTCCATCTGTACTGACCTTGGTCTCTTTTAGAAAAAATTTCACCCAGGATACTCTGTGTCCCTGAACCTTACCAGTCAATCCCAAAAAGAACCTCTGTGGGTTTCTTCTGGCCCCTCAAACAGAAACAATATGGCAGAGCGGGGTTTCTCAACCTTTCTTCTATTGCCATTTTGGGCCAAATAAGTCTTTATTCTTGGGGGAAAGAGCTGTCCTGTGCCCTGTAGGAAGGATGTTCAGCAGCGTCCCTAACACTGAGTGGATTGCAGGCCTATTTGGCTCTTCCCGCGAGGCCCAGTGTGAAGATCCAGGCTCCAGGCAATATCCCTCTTAACCATAACCATCATCTGGAAGGCCTGAGAAAAACTACCAAAAGGCATGAACTAGGAAGAGTGGCATCAGTCAGGGACCTGGAAGCAAAGAGATAATGCTGGTAATTTAAGGAGAGTTTCACAAAAGAACTATATATAAAGGTGTGAGCAGAGTTTAAGGGAAGGAAATAGTACAGCAGGCTAGGGTTACGAACAGTTGGGAGTCACTGTCACCTAAGCCGGAAGGGGATGGGAAGGAAGTGATTAAGCAAAAGGCTGTATGAGAAAGCTCTTCTGTGAGGAGCTGTGGGAAACAGCCAACCCACAGTGATCCAGAAGGGGAGGAGCAGAGAAGCAATTCCTGACCCCCTAGCCTCCCAACCTCTTTCATTCCTCCGGAAGCAAGGGAGCCACAGAGGCGATTCTGAATGGATCAGACACCCAGGGAACAGAGTAGAGTAGGGCAGAGTGCAGGGGGGAGGGGTGGGGAGTGAGGGATCCAGGGCAACAGAAAACATCGAGTACAGGTGAAAAGAAGAGGTAAAAGGTGTCCCACAGATGATTTCTGGGCTGCTGCTATGGCCAGGGCATAGTCAGGGAAATTTGGAGAACAATTAGAGGCAGAAGCTGGACACACAAAGGGCTAAAGAACCAGCCAAAAGTGAGTGGTGAAAAGTGACCAGGTCGAATTCAGAATGCCTGGTAACAGCAGGGGTGGCTCTGTGTTAGCTGCGAAGCTCACTTCTGCAGGGGCAGGTTTGTTAGAAGGAGGCTAGAATGGAAGAGGACGTTTCCAACCCAAACTCTTGGGCTGTTGGCTCAGAGTTTCTTGGTCATATTTTGTAACTATGTGGCCAAAATGGGATTTTCTTTAGATTATACACCTCTGGAGGGTAGAAATCTTGTTCAGTTTGTCTGTGTGTATTCTCCAGTGCCTGACAGTGCCTGGCAAACAACAACAACAACAGCACAATTGTCTGTTGAGGTTTTGAATGAGAACCTGAAGGTAGAGGCTCTGGGACTCCATCATCTTCCCCATACAGTCCACCATGTATAAGAAGAGTTGAAAGCCCATAGTTAGAGAAGGCCACCCAGCCGCCCTTCCAAAAGTGGACATTATAATCTTGGTTGACTCCAGCTGGTAGGAGGGTAGACAGAGCTGTACTTCTCTAAAATAGCAGCACCTTGTTCTTTAGATGCATGTCCACCTCTGTGGCACCAGGACATCCAACTTCCTGAGAATGACAAGCTTCCCTTGGCCCCAACTCCTGCAACAAGACTGGTCACCGACCGCGCGAGCTGCTTGGGGCATGAGCCACTTGTCCAAATACCACTCTTTCAGGAATCCCCTCTCCAGGACTTCTTTCCCTGGGCAGGAAAAGGCACAAATGGCCTCTACAACATCTTTGGGTGTGCCTGGAATCCCAAATTAAAGACATTTATTGTGCTTCTGCCCTGAGCTTGGTATGATGTGGGTCCTTGAGAGACCTCAGAAGTAATGTGTTGCCTCAAAGGATTATAGTCCAGCAGGAAAGATTTTTTTTTTTAATGTTTAAATTGATTCCCAGCAGAAAGGAACCAGTGAGGGGGAAGTTCAGAAGAGAGACATGGGATAAGTATGAGTCATAATGAGGTGTCAGAGACGGACGTGGGCAGGTGTGGGTTTGGGTGGAGAAAGGGTATATAAGCCACACCTCACCGATGAGCAGACTCTCATCAGCTGAGATGGCCACATCGTTTGAGTCATACACAGTGTGCAAGACCTTCCCACCCCCTTCCTGCTATCCTTTTCCTCTTTGTGATCGCTGGAAAGATTTTCAGAAGGAGAAGATGTTCTGGCAATGTTGGTTAAATAGCTGTCTCTGGTTTTCCATTTGAAACTGACTTCTTAATTAAGACACCATTGCCTGGACATAAATGCGTTTATGTATATTAATTTTCGTTCCACTTAACAGAGTGGTCACTTAATTAGATGTCTTCAGTTGTTTTATTGAAAAAAAATAATAATCCATCCCTCTCCCCCAAGGCATCCCTCCTTCCCACTTAGCTCCTCTGTTGTGCTGTGAATTTAAACATAATATTTGTTGCTTTCCATTCAGTTCATTTGTAACTCCGCTGCCACTGCATTTGTAGAAACTGATATTAAAAAGTAATATCCGAGACTAAAGTCGCTAGACTGTTTAGTAGATTTTTAAATTGAAACCAAAATTATACAGATTTTTCATTCTGATAATTCCACCAATTCACTAATTCTTTAATCTTTACAGGTCATTGAACAGTTCCACATTAATGAGATGTAGTTAAGAACAAATTTTACACTTTTTCCTTTTTTTTTTCTTGAAAAATGTTTCCTATCATTTGTAAATTAGAAAGAACTTGTTCCATTTATGGTCCATTTATTTAAAATAATCGAATGCATGGGATCTGGCTGAACACTGTGTGTAATGATGCTTTTAAACAAATTACCATTTATTTATAAGCAAGAAATAGACTTTTAAAAAGCACCAGACTTGGTTACATTATTGATGGTGTTCTCCAAGCCCAATAGCTCTGGTGTGTGTGTGTGTGTGTGTGTGTGTGAACACACACACACACACACACACACACACACACGATTTTATCCAGCAAGAAGGTTGAAGATTTGGGAGTAAAACAAAACAAAAATGGCACCAGGCAAGCAGCTTGTTTTTCCTTTTCAAAAAGTTGCAAATGTTGGTGAAATCCGCCCGTGATGAACCATCCATCTCATCACAAAGCAGTTAAAGCTAAAACCAGAATCATCTCTAACCCAACCCATTCAGTGTGCTAACAGTATGGAACAAACAGAAAAAGCCCTCCATCCCAGCTGACAGAAGCATGTGTGAATATGCAAAGCCCATCACTTCTACCAGTGGCTTGGGAGTTCCTACTTACAGAATAATGACGTTTTCGTAAAATGCCATAGAGTTCACTGCTCGGATTCAAGTGCTGTAAATTACCATTATTCCTTGGCACACACTAGTGCAGAGAGGAAAGTGGTTATTTATCCTGTTAAGTGATAGTGAAAAATCTGGGGGTGTAGAGAACCAGGGGAGATGACAGACCACACTAAGAATTAATGCGGAGAGGATTTCTGGCTTCCTCAGCTTTGGCCCTATCCCTTCATAAGACTGTTTCTGTTCCCTCTCTCTTATTCCTTTCTTTCTACACTGACCAACTGAAGAATAAATAAATAAGTAGCACCTAGGATTTCCAATATTCCTTCCCAGCCATATTCCCTCAACTTCCAACAAGTGTGTAATCCCCAGAGTTCACTTGCCAACTACAGAAAAATCAACTGAAATAGCCCTTTTTACCAATTTGTTTTTAAGAAGCCATGAAAAAAAAAAGGTAACCAAAGGAAAGGTGCTTAAAGACAAGATGAATGCATATAAAAATAATTCTTGTATTGCCAGCATGAAGAATAGTCTCATGTGTAATGGAAACTCAACAAATATTTGTTGAATAAATGAATGGATGAATGAATGAATGAGTTTGTGTTGGTTTTCAGAAAAGACAGAGGTAGATCTAAACGCTAAAGGCTAGGTACTTCAACCACTAGCAAAACAATAATTGCTAAATCAGTGGTTTTGAAAGCTTAGAAAATAAGCAATAATGACCAGGTCCCATAAGGACAAATCTTCCCAAATAAGTCTGATGAGAATGTATTTCACTGAGTTGTCAGGCCAGTTGTACCTCATTTTCAGTTAAGTGTTTGACAAAGTGTACATGATATGCCTGCAATCAGGGGAAGGTGGGAATTTGCCACATAACTGGTTGAACATATGTATTGAAAGTGATAAATAATACCTAGATAAAAATCTCTAGTGGAATGCTGTAGGTCCATTGGCTATTCGTTGTGCCAATCACTGAAGATACTAGGAAAGAGTATCTGTGATTGGGACCATTGTAAGAAATTCTTGCATTTATGGCCATCCTTAATAATAGGGGTCTGCCCTTGGCCTTAATCTATTTAATATTTCACCCAGAATCTTATATCAGATGGAGACAGAATATCCACCCAAACCTGCAGATGATAAAAAGTGGATAGAGTAGTTTGATAACTGAATGAAATATATGCAAGTATCAACTTGACAAGGATAAATATGTTTTCAACAGGTTCAAAAAGTCAACTTCTCATAGATAGATATAGAGACCATCTAGCTAAAGAGCAGCCATTGTGGGAACAAACATAAGCTTAAGCTGTTTTAACTAGTTACAAGCTTGATATGCAAAAGCTCTATGATGTGATTGCCAAATAATCCAAGGTTGTTAGTGTTTGTATCAACAGAGACTACCACCGTGGTCAAACCACAGTTTGAAGACAAAGAGAAGGGATGTGATAGAGCATGGAGAAGACAAGCCTTTGGCAGGATATGGCTGCTGTTTTTAAGTATCTGAAGGGTTGTCTTTTGGAAAAGAAAAAAACCATATTTTTTGCTGTCCCATAGGAGAAATGTTCCCAGTGGAAATGTCGAGAAATGGAATAGGATGCTTTGCGAGGCGTCATGAGCCTCTTCCTTGTTTGGAGCCTGATGTCCTTTGCTAGTTATTGAGAAGACGACCTAGCAGAGAGGTTGTACTTCATTGCCAATATTCCTAAAATTCTGAGATTACTTGATTCTCTGACCATTTCAAGATGCTCAAGAGAGTCTAGTGCCATATACACTTGGAAGTTGTATGTTTCTGTATCGTTAAAATAAATAATTAACTTGGAAGCAAGTTATCAATTTTAATTTTTTCAACTTCGTAGATTAATATTTAATAATAAAAATAAAGGTGCGCCTGGGTGGCTCAGTCGGTTAAGCGTCCGACTTCGGCTCACGCCATGATCTCACGGCTTGTGGGTTCAAGCCCCGCATTGGGCTCTGTGCTGATGGCTCAGAGCCTGGAGCCTGCTTCCGATTCTGTGTCTCCCTCTCTGTCTGCACTTTCCCCACTTGCACTCTTTTCTCTTTCTCAAAAACTAAATAAACATTAAACAGAAAAAAAAATAAAATAAACATCCAAATACCACATCCATCATTTTATAGAAAATCATTTGAAACACCAAAATCTAAGATAAAGAAACTCTCAGAAAAATAATAATTTTTTACATCGATTAGGCTTTGCATATGCACTTTGACAGCACATATACTAAAATTAGATCAATACAGAGAAGATTACGATGGCCATTACCATGGCCAAGGATAACACTCAAATTCATGAATAAGCTTTGCATTATGAAGACCACTCTATTTTCCCTACCTTTTAAATTTTGCCACAAAGGTGTAAAAATTCTTTTGGAGCCAACACCAGCATTTGAAAACCAATGCTACAGACAACATCAGTCAGGACACTATGGCCATTCAATGGTGTCACTCATGAAGCTAGGACAAAAATGGTAGCTCATCCAGAAAGGATAACTGGTTTTCACAGTGGCTCCCCTCTGCTATGACCACCAGAGGCTATATAAAAACAATTTCCTTAGATATTTTGGTCCTCATCAAAGCAAATAAGCAGCTTCAGATCTTGTTAGACATGCAGATCAAGATATGGTGTGAGCTGGGAAAAAAATTATATCCAATGGGGCCCTGTCTTTTGTCTCAAAAATAACTGCCAGTTGTCCCAACATTTAACCCTACATTATTTATTGAGAAATACAATTGTCACCCTGTGGTCTGAAAAGTTATCTTTATCATATCAAGTTATTCTGTATATTCAGGTATGTTTCTGGGATTCTGCTTGATCGATCCATTTATTACTGCATAAGAATCAAACAGTTGAAATTATTATGACATTATTCTGCTTATTAATGCCTGTGTCTTTGTCCATTCAGACTGCTAAAACAGAATACCACAGACTGGGTAAAAGTTATTTCTCACTGTTCTGGAAGCTGGAAAGTCCAAAAGCAAGGTGCCAATGGATGAGAGCTGCTTCCGGGTTTATAGACAGCTATCTTTTTGCTATGTCTTCGTGTGGCTTAAGGGGCAAGGGAGCCCTCTGGGATCTCTTTCATAAGGGCACTAGTCTCATTCATGAGGGTTCTGCCCTCCTGATCTAATCACCTCCCAGATGTCCCACCTCCTAAAATACATCACTTTGGGGATTAGGATTTCAACATATGAATTTGGGGGAGATACATTCAGTCTGTAGCAGGCTGGAAGGAAAGTTCACCACTGTTGTTCATATTTTTCAAAAGTTTCCTAGTATATATTCTTCCAGATGAATTGTAAAATAGCTTAATAATGTTTCAGAGGGAAAACTTTCTTTATGTATTTATTTGAACGATTTAAATTTGCATACTAAATTAGAAACAGTTGGCACCATTCCCTACTAAATATTTCCATCCAGAAACCTGTATATTGCATTGGTCGTATAGTGGTGAGCATAGCTGCCTTCCAGAAACCTGTATATTGTTTTATTTCCATTTATTCAAGGCTTCTTTTTTTTTTTTTTAATTTTTTTTTTCAACGTTTATTTATTTTTGGGACAGAGAGAGACAGAGCATGAACGGGGGAGGGGCAGAGAGAGAGGGAGACACAGGATCGGAAACAGGCTCCAGGCTCTGAGCCATCAGCCCAGAGCCCGATGCGGGGCTCGAACTCACGGACCGCGAGATCGTGACCTGGCTGAAGTCGGACGCTTAACCGACTGCGCCACCCAGGCGCCCCTATTCAAGGCTTCTTTTATGCTCCTCGGTAAAGTTTTATTTACTTAAATAAATGTTTATTTAAAACTTTTATTCAGATACAAGGCCTGCACAATTATTCTTGTTAATATTATTCTTAGTTAGTCTTTTAAAGTTTTTCTTGCTCTTACAAATGGTATCACTTCCCTCTACATTTTTTTCTGGTACAAAAGAAATCTACTCTTAAATATTTTTTATAAGTAACCTTCTGTTGAGCCTTTGTATTAAAGTGGTGCTTTTAGTCGATTCACTTGGATTTTCAAAAAAAAAAAATCTTTATGTCTATTCTCTGCTGATATTTATACCTTTTTCTTTCTTTTCTTATTCATCAGCTAGAACTGTCTAAACAGTGAGAGGAATTATAGTGGGCATTATTTTAACTCCCTTATTTATTGGGATTATTGCACTGTTTCTCCACCAAAGGGACATGAGCACTGGGGGCTGGATAGGAAACCCTAGGTGTCAGGAAAGCAGAAGCAGGGTTCTCACATTCCTCTCTCCATGGGATTTTGATAGGCTGCTCTAGAAATGCCATCAGGCCCAATTTAGAGTCCTTGCCCATTGATCCACCCATCAGTACAATTTGTTGTATCCTTCGGGCGTATCTGAGTAGAAAAACGTTGAGACTGAGAAACCTGTGTTTTCGTCTTTCGCTATCTGTTTGCTGTTTGTTCCTCATTTAGGGTAAACATTCTGTTCCTATAGAGTGTGACATATACGTGCTGTTCTAATAGGAGTTGTTTCTGTTTGTTATTTCTAGTATGAAATAGAGGTGGGCTTTCATGAAATGTGTTCTGGAAATCTGACGTGACTATATAATTAATATCCAAACGCTTAAAGAGTAGGTTCCTATAGTAAGCAGGTGGTAATCCCTCCACTCCACTGTTGCTCGTAACATGCCAACAGTTCGTTCAGAAATTTTGCAGCTCCGCTCGTCTTTATTCCCTGAATGTTCCGTATTCTCTGTTTCAGCAAAGCGGATGTGTATGCTCTCAGTGGGCTAATTTCTGTGCCCTGACTTTGTTCACTTTCCCTTATTTACTTTCCTTTTCATTTCCATGTGCCCAAACCCGAGTCATATGCCGCTTCTTCCGTGAAAGCCTCCCAGATAAACTTCAATTACATGTGATTCTTTCCCCTTCTACACTTAAACTTGTTTTTGCACTTTCCTAGTGACACATATTTCTAGCTGTCGTAATAGTGAGTTTTGCTTATTGCTTCTCCCAGACAATGAACTTCTTGAAGGATCTATGTCTCTGAAGAGTCTTTATATTCTTCGGTGTTTTAGAATGGAGCTGAGTAAGTACAACATGAACTTAGAAAGCAGGCTGCCTGGCTTCTGTCCCATCACTGCCTCCTTCTAGCTATGTGACTTTGGGTCAGCTACTTAACTTTTCTCCCCCTTAGTTTCTTCTAGAATGTGGAATAGCATTAACTTTACGGAACTTTGTGAGGATAATGAGGTAATATATGGAAAGCTTTTGGAACAATTCCTAGCACAAATTTAGTCCCCAGCATCTTTTATTTATTATAACCTATTAGAAATCGCTTCGGGAGGGCAGGTGTCCCCCTCTGTTTTGTCACTTGATGATTCTTAGCATCCAGTACAGTCCTTAGCACATAGTGGGAATTCAATAAATACTGAGTTCATTAAGGTTAAATGACTAAAAATGTATGGGTGGGGAAAATCATCCTCTGCAAGTCTGAATTCTAACACTGCTTTCACTTCCTTTTTATTTCACCCATAGAAAGTGGATTCGACACATCACAGGACCCACAAAGTTCCACCCTGTAATTTCTCTTTCCCTGGAAGCTAGACGCTAGCTCTAAGATAAACATGCAGCCAGGACAGTAGCAAAAGGCTTTAGGGAATCTCTGATACTCTACCGAGCAAAGCTGGGCCCTGTCCTTCAGCTGAGAAATAGAGCATTCCTGTGCCAGTCAGTATCTCCGTGGCTACAACAGATAAACCCCTTCTTTTCTAAGTGTCATCTGGTTCAAGTTATTCTTCTGCCTTCTCTAAATGTATAAAGAATAGGGGCGCCTGGGTGGCGCAGTCGGTTAAGCGTCCGACTTCAGCCAGGTCACGATCTCGCGGTCCGTGAGTTCGAGCCCCGCGTCGGGCTCTGGGCTGATGGCTCAGAGCCTGGAGCCTGTTTCCGATTCTGTGTCTCCCTCTCTCTCTGCCCCTCCCCCGTTCATGCTCTGTCTCTCTCTGTCCCAAAAATAAATAAACGTTGAAAAAAAAATTAAAAAAAAAATAGAATCTTAAAAAAATAAATACATAAATAAATAAATGTATAAAGAATAAAAGTTATATGGCAAAGAGGGAAAGAAGTAAGCCAAGTTCTAAAAACAGAAAACAATCCCATAGTAGCAAGGCAGTTGTTAGGGCAAGAAGTCTTTGAATAGAGACCTTTTTACTAACCTGTGGCCAACTATATACCATGAGCTGCTTCAGGGGATGGCACATAGATTTATCCAAGAAAATTCTTAATTCTGTTCTATTTTCTTCTCTTACTTCTGCATCTCCCTATCAATATTAAAAAGACTACTCTCTGACATCAGACCACCCTGAAAATGAATCACATATAATCTGAGATCTGGAAAACTAACAAGTGTTTGCTAATTGTTAATGTCTTTCTCCCTTTTACCACTGTCACTTTCACTGTCATTAGGAGAGACATACGCTTGTGTTTCAGAAATTTCCTCTTTATTAGTGTCAACATTATGATCAAAAAATTAAAGATTATTCTAATTCACAATACTAGATTTCAGTTTTAGCTCTGGAGAATAAAATATAGCACTTAGCAAACATTTTTGGCTATAATGTTTGGGCTAATAAAGGAAGTGGTTTGTATTGATTATTGATTATTTTGCTCTTAGATGATACACGTGAAAAATTTTCAAAGGCTTCTCATTTTTTTAAGTGGAGTAAATTGGTAAAGATCAATCTTCCTTTTGAATCAATGCAGAAGATTTTGAAACGAACCAATATTAAAACCCAGTATACAACATTCTGTGGGATGCAGCTAAAGCAATGCTTGGAAGAAAATATACGGCAGTAATAGCTTAAATTAAAAATAAGAATAGTCTCAAACCAATAATCTAGGATTCTACCTTATAAACCTAGAAAAAAGAAGAGCAAATGAAACACAAAGTAAGCACAAGGAAGAAAATAATCAATATAAAAGTAGAAATAATGAACTAAAACAGAGGGAAGAAGAGAGACGATAAAATTAAGAGCTGACTCTTTTAAAAATTCAATTAAATTGATAAGTCTTGGGGTTCCTGGGAGGGTCAGTTGGTTAAGCATCCAACCCTGGGTTTCAGCTCAGATCATGATCTCACAGTTTGTGAATTTGAGTCCCGCATTGGGCTCTGAGCTGAGAGCCGTGGAGCCTGCTTGGGATTCTCTGTTTCCTTCTCTCTCTTTGCCCTTCCCCTGCTCACTCTATCTCTCTTTGAAAATAAATAAATAAACATTTAAATAAGGAAGTAAATAAATAAAAATAAATAGATAAATCTCTAGCCAGGCAATCCAGAAATAAAAAGAGGAGACAAAATAGAGTTTGTGTAGAATTGGCATTATTTCTTCCTTAAATATTTGATAGAATCATCAGTAAATTTAATAGATACAGAGTTATTCATATTATTTAGTTTTTTGAATGAGCTTTTGTTGTTTGTACCTTTCAAGGAATCTTTCTCTTTATCTAAGACATAGAAATTGCTCTTCAAGTATTATAAGAATCATGACAGAGTATGATTCATGCTAGTAAATTCTGACAAAGAAATTGGAAGAAAAAGGCACAGAATCTACGTACTTCATAAACATAGACACAAAATTCTTTAAAAAAGTATTAGGAACCACTCCATTTCAACATTGTACTGGAAGTTCTAGTTAATGCAATAATAGAAGAAAAGAAAATTAAATATATATATATGTATATATATATATATATATATAGAGAGAGAGAGAGAGAGAGAGGCTATATATATATATATAGAGAGAGAGAGAGAGAGGCAAGGAAAAATAAAACTGTGTTTACAGGTGACATGATCATCTGTGTAGAATAGCTAAATGAACTGACCAAAAAACCCCCCTGGAACTAATAAGCTATTAAATCAAGGTTATAGGAAACAGCAAAATAAGTCAATTAGAGAAAGACAGATATGATATGATCTCACTCATATATGGAATTTGAGAAACACAACAGATGAACATAGGGTAAGAGAATGGAAAATGAGATAAAAACAGAAAGGGAGAAAGCCCATAAGAGACTCTTAAATACAGAGAACAAACTAAGGGATGCTGGAGGAGAAGTGGGTGGGCGGATGGGTTAAATGGACAGTAGGCATTAAGGAGGGCATTTGTTAGGATGAGAGCACTAGGTGTCATATGTAACAGATGAATCACTGGGTTCTATTCCTGAAGCCAAGACTACACTGTATGTTAACTAACTTGAATTTAAATTTTATGTAAATACACACACACACACACACACACACACACATACAGAAGTCAATCATTTTTCTACCAGCAATATACAAGTGGAATTTGAAATTATCACTTACATTGGCACTCCTAAAATGAAAATTTGTGTATAAACCTAACAACATGTGTACAAGATTTATATGAGAAAAACTACAAAACTCTAATAAAAGAAATCAAAGACCTAAATAAATGGAGAGATATTCCATGTTCATGGAGGAAAAGACTCGATATTTTTAAGATGTCAATTCTTCCCAATTTGATCCATAGATTTAATGCAATCTTAATAAAAATTCCAGAATGTTTTTTCATGGATATCAACAAACTGATTCTAAATTTATGTAGAGGTAAAAGACCCAGAATAGCCAGCCAACTATCAAAGGAGAAGAATGAAATTAGAGGGTTGATACTACTGATTTTAAGACTTACTATAAAACTATAGTAATCAAGAAAATGTAGTATCCATGAAAGAATAAACAAATAGATCAATAGAATAGAATGGGGAGCCCAGAAATATACCTACAGATATATACATATCCATGAAAGAATAAACAAATAGATATAGATACATAGTCAAAGGATCTTTGATAAAAAAGCAAAAGCAAGACAAGGGAGCAAAGATAGTCTTTTCAACAATTGGTACTGGAACTAGACATCTACATAAAAAAAGAAAAGAAAAGAAAAAGAATCTAGACACAGACCTTACATCATTCACAAAAATTAACTCAGGGGAGAGGAGAGAAGATGGCAGAGCAGCATAGAGACCCTCAGCTTGTCTCATCCCTGAAACACAGCTAGATCAGCACCAAACCATTTTGCACCCTTAGGAAATTGATCTAGGATTAACAAAACAACCTGTATAACTTGAGCCACAGAACTCGCCATGTACTCAGTGTGGAAAGGTGAACTGGGGTAGAGAAAAGCCATGGAGGGTAGGGAGCTGTTTTTGTGGAGAGAGGACAGAGAAAGGGGAGGAATGTGTGGCTCATAGGAAGAGTTCAGAAAAAAACACTCCCCCAAAAGTAGCTGGAGGGAAAGAGTGAAAACACTCACAGGGGGACTGAACAAGAAATCTGTTCCCCAAAACCATTGACAGGAAGAAAAGATAGGGTTTCAACACACCAGGATTCCATAAACAGTGGAGCGCAGAGTCTGAAGTTCTGAAGTTCAGTGCCTGGCAATGCTCTGGTGAGGGAGTCGGGCAAATCCCCAGAAGCAGGCCGCAGAGTCTGAGGTGTTTATGTCCACACAGGCAGAAGCAGTTCCCTTGCTTGGAGAGCATTTGGTAGAGGCCATATGGCTTCCCCACAAGCAAAGCTCCCAGAGGACCCTGGAGAGCAGCCATGTTTGCTGGTGTTGGGACAGAGACACCAGAGAATGGTGAAACCAGCGCCAGCTGTGTGTTGTGATTTGCCACAAGCTCTGAATCTCTGCCACTGCACGATCACAACAATGTTTTGTGGGGCAAGCCAACACCCAGCCATTGCTCAGTGAGATCCTCCCCTAGGGAGTTGGCATGGGTCCAAGCTGGCAGGGGTCTCTGAAGTGTGGGGTTGTGAAACACAACCCCATCTGAGATAAAACTCTAGAGGGAGGTGCTTCCTGGCAGGTGGACAGCTTGGACATGGACAGGGTAGAGGCAGGAAGTGGACAGAGGCCTGAGACAAAGGAGGGGTACTTGATTGCAGGTCAGTGAGAATGCAAATTTCCTGTGCCAGACACTAGGCAGCTGAGTGAAGCCATTTCCATATTTCCCACGCATGGGCCACCTCACCACACTGATCCACCCCAGTAAGCGAAGCAGCACCACCTAATGGAGGAGCCCTCCACCAAGCCCTACCCAAATGCACCCTCCAAGCACATCCCCCAGAAGACTAGCACAAGTTCCTCCACCTGCTTAGTGTATGAACTACAGACTGCTTCATAGTGTGAGTTTTAGGGGAAACTGGATGTAACTGCATTCGGGTTTCATTCTGTTTGCTGGTTCATTTATTAGTTCAGGGTTTTTTTTTTGTTGTTGTTGTTGTTTTTTTGCTTCCGTTTTTGTTTACATTGTTTTTGTCTTTCCCTACTTTCTTTTCTTTTTCCTGGATACAGAAAGAGAAAATTTTATTTTTTTCTTTTTTTAATTAAAAAAAATTAATGTTTTTTATTTTTTATTTTTATTCTATTTCACTTTATTTATTTAATTTTATTCTATTTTATTATATAAACTTTTTTAATTTTTAAAATTTTTTTACCTTTTTTCTTTTCTTTCTTTTATTTCCTTTTTTCGTCTTTTAACAAGCAGACTGAAACACACCTAGTATCTAGCTTCCTTTATTTGATTTCTAATATTGCTTTTAACTTTTAGTTTATTAATTTTTGTCTCCCTCCAAAATGACAAAATAAAGGAATTCACCCCAAATGGAAGGAAGAAATGACAGCCAGGGGCTTAATCAACACAGATATAAGCAAGATTTATGAACTAGGATTTAGAACCACGATAATAAGAATACGAGCTGGGGTTGAAAAAACCATAAAGCCCCTTTCTGTGGAGATAAAAGAAGTGAAATCTAGTCAGGACAAAATGTAAAATGCTATAACCAAGATGTAATCTCGAATGGTGGCCATGATAGTAATAACAGATTAAGCAGTGCATCAAATCAGCAATTTGGAAGACAACATTATGGAGAATAATGAAGCAGAAAAAAAGAGGGAAACAAAGGCAAAGCAAACAATACAAGATTTAGAGAACTCAGTGACTTATTGAAAAGAAATAACATCTGAATCATAGGAGTCCCAGAAGATGAGGAGAGAGAAAAAGGGGCAGAAGGTTTATGTAAGCAAATTATAGTAGAAAACTTTTCTAATCTGGGGAAGGACACAGACATCAAAATTCAGGAAGCACAGAGAACTCCCATTAGATTCAACAAAAACTGACCATCACCAAGCCATATCATAGTCAAATTCACAAAATAAACAGAAAGGGAAAGAATTATGAGAGCAGCAAAGGGAAAAAAGTCCTTAACCTATAAGGGAGGACAGGTCAGGTTCTCAGCAGACCTATCCACAGAAACTTGGCAGGCCAGAAAGGAGTGGCAGGATATATTCAACATGCTGAATCAAAAAAATATGCAGCAAAGAATTCTTTAGCCAGCAAGGCTGTCATTCAAAATAGAAGGAGAGACAGTTTCCCATACAAACAAAAACTAAAGGAATTCATGACCACTAAAACAGCCTTGCAAGAAATTTTAAGGGGGACTCTTTCAGTGGAGAAAAGACACACACACAAAGACCAAAAGCAACAAAGACTAGAAAAGACCAGGGAACATCACCAGAAACACCAACTCTACAGGCAACACAATAGCACTAAATTCATATCTTTCAGTAGTCACTCTAAATGTCAATGGACTAAATGCTCCAATCAAAAGACAGAGTATCAGAATGGATAAGAAAACGAGACTCATCTATATGCTGCCTACAAAAGACCCATTTTAGACGTAAAGACACTTGCAGATTGAAAGGAAGAGGATAGAGAACACTCTATTATGCTAATAGGCATCAAAAGGAAGCTAGAGTAACCCTACTTACATCAGACAATCTAGATTTTAAAATAAAGATTGTAACAAGAGAGGAAGAAGGGAATTATATCATAATTAAGGGATCTATCCACTAAGATCTAACAATTGCAAATATTTATGCACGCAATGTGGAAGAATACAAATATATAAATCAGTTAATCACAACCATAAAGAAACTCATTGATAATGACAGTATAATAGCAGGGGACTTTGAATGACACACTGGACCAGATGGACTTAACAGATATATTCAGGACATTTCATCCTAAAGGAGCAGAATATACATTCTTCTTGAGTGCACATGGAACATTCTCCAAAATAGATCACATACTAGACACAATCAGCCCTTAATAAGCACAAAAATACTGAGATCATACCTTGCATATTTTCAGACCACAATGCTATGAAACTTGAAATCAAACACAATAAAAAATTTGGAAAGACCATGAATACTTGAAGATTAAAAAACATCCTACTAAAGATTGAATGAGTTAACCAAGAAATTAAAGAGGAAATTAAAAATACATGGAAGTCAATGAAAATGAAAACACGACAGCCCCAAACCTTTGGGATGCAACAAAGGCAGTCATAAGAGAAAGGTGTACAGAAATCCAGCCCTTCCTAAAGAAGGAAAAAAGATCTCAAATACACAACCCAACCTTACACCTAAAAGAGCTGGAAAAAGAACAGCTAATAAAGCTTAAAACCATCAGCCAGGTCACGATCTTGCGGTCCGTGAGTTCGAGCCCCGCGTCAGGCTCTGGGCTGATGGCTCAGAGCCTGGAGCCTGTTTCCGATTCTGTGTCTCCCTCTCTCTCTGCCCCTCCCCCATTCATGCTCTGTCTCTCTCTGTCCCAAAAATAAATAAATAAAAAACGTTGAAAAAAAATTAAAAAAAAACCAGCAGAGGAGGGAAAATAATAAAGATTAGAACAGAAATCAATGATATCAAAATAAAAGTAAAAAAACAGTAGGATAGATCAATGAATCCAGAAGCTGGTTCTTTGAAAGAACTAGCAAAATTGATAAAACCCTAGCCACACTGAGCAAAAAGAAAAAGGGAAGGACCCAAATAAATTAAATCACGAATGAAAGGGGAGATATCACAACCAACACCACAGGAATACAAACAATAATAAAAGAATATTATGAGCAATTATATGCTAACAAATTGGGCAATCTGGAAGAAATGGACAAATTCCTGGAAACATATAAACTATCAAAACTGAAACAGGAAGAAATAGAAAATTTGACTAGACCCATAACCAGTAAAGAATTGAATTAGGAGTCAAAAATCTCCCAACAAATGGTAGTCCAGGGCCAGATGACTTTCCAGGGGAATTTTACCAAACATTTAAAGAAGAGTTAACACCTATCCTTTTGAAGCTGTTTCCAAATAGAAATGGAAGGAAAACTTCCAAACTCATTCTATGAGGCCAGAATTACCTTGATTCCAAAATCAAAGACCCCACTAAGAAGGAGAACTACAGACAAATTTCCATGATGAATATGGATGCAAAAAAATTCAACAAGATACTAGCAAACCAGATCCAACAATACATTAAAAGAATTATTCACCTTGGCCAAGTGGAATTTATGCCTGGGATGCAGGGCTGGTTCAATATCTGCAAAACAATCAATGTGATACATCACATCAGTCAAAGAAGGGTCAAGAACCACGTAATCCTCTCAATAGATGCAGACAAAGCATTTGACAAAATATATCATCCTTTCTTAATAAAAACCCTCAAGAAAGTAGAGATAGAAGCATCATACCTCAAGATCATAAAAGCCATATATGAAAGACCCACTCTAATATTATCCTCAATGGGGAAAAACAGAACTTTCCCCCTAAGGTCAGGAACATGACAGGGATGTCCAGTCTTACCACTGTTATTCAACATAGTGTTGGAAGTCCTAGCCTCGGCAATCAGACAACACAAAGAAGTAAAAGGCATCCAAATTGGCAAGGACAAATTCGAACTTCCACTCTTTGCAGACAACATGACCCAAAAAACTGCTAGAACTGATACATGAATCCAGCAAAATCTCAGGATATAAAATCAATGCACAGAAATTGGTTTCATTTCTACACACCAATAATGAAGCAGCAGAAAGAAAAATCAAGGAATCGATCCCATAACCATAAAATACCTAGAAATAAACCTAAAAAATCTACACTGAAAACTATAGAAAGCTTATGAAAGAAATTGAAGAAGACACACACACACACACACACACACACACAAAAGGAAAAAAAATTCCATGCTCATGGATTGGAAGAACAAATATTGTTAAAATGTTGATACTACTCGAAGCAATCTACATATTCAATGCAATCCCTATCAAAATAACAATAGCATTCTTCACAGAGCAGGAACAAACAATCCTAAAATTTGTATGGAACCAGAAAAGACCCGGAATAGCCAAAGCAATCCTGAAAAAGAAAACCAACACAGGAGGTATCACAATTCCGGACTTCAAGCTGTATTACAAAGCTATAATCATCAAGAAAATATGGTACTGGCACAAAAACAGACACAAAGATCAACGGAACAGAATAGAGAACCCAGAAATGGACCCACAAATGCATGGCCAAATAATCTTTGACAAAGCAGGAAAGACTATCCAATGGAAAAAAAGACAGTCTCTTCAGTAAATGGTGTTTGGAACATTGGACAGTAACATGCAGAAAATGGACCTGGATCACTTTCTGACACCATACACAAAAATAAACTCAACATGGATGGAAGACCTAAATGTAAGACAGGAAGCCATCAAAATTCTAGAGGAGAAAAAAGGCAAAAACCTCTTTAACCTTGGCCACAGCAACTTCTTACGCGACATGTCTCTGGAAACAAGGGAAACAAAAGCAAAAATGAACTATTGGGACCTCATCAAGATAAAAATCTCCTGCACAGTGAAGGAAACAATCAGCAAAACTAAAAGGCAACTTGTGGAATGGGAGAAGATATTTGCAGATGACATACCAGATAAAGAGTTAGTATCCAAAATCTATAAAGAATTTATCAAACTCAATACCCAAAAAACCAAATAATCCAATGAAGAAATGGGTAAAAGACATAAATAGACACTTTTCCAAAGAAGACATCCAGATGGCAACAGACACATGAAAAAATGCTCAACATTTTCAGCACAACAAAAAATGCATCATCAGAGAAATACAAATCCAAAGCACAATTAGATACCAAATCACACCAGTCAATATTGCTAAAATTAACAACTCAGGCAACAATAGATGTTGGTGAGGATGCAGAGAAAGAGGAACCCTTTTGCACTGCTGGTAGGAATGTAAACTGGTGCAGCCAATCTGGAAACCAGTATGGAATTTTCTCAAAAAATTAAAAATAGAATTACCCTATGACCCAGAAATTGCATTACTAGGTATTTATCCAAAGGATACAGGTGTGCTATTTCGAAGGGACACATGAACCCCAATATTTATAGCAACGCTATCAACAATAGCCAAAATATGGAAAAAGCCCAACTGTCCATCGACTGATGAATGGATAAAGAAGATGTGTGTATATATATACACAATTTATATATACAATTTAATATTACTCAGTGATCAAAAGGAATGAAATCTTGCCATTTGCAACAACGTGGATGGAACTAGACTGTATTATGCTTAGTGAAATAAGTCAGAGAAAGACAAATATCATATGATTTCACTCATATGTGGAATTTAAGATACAAAACAGATGAACATAAGGGAAGGGAAGCAAAAATAATATAAAACCAGAGAGGGAGACAAACCATAAGAGACTCTTAAATACAGCGTACAAACTAAGGGTTGCCAGAGGGGTGTTGGGTGGGGGGATGAGATAAATGGGCAAGGGGTATTAAGGAAGACATTTGTTGGGATGAGCACTGGGTGTTATGTATAAGTGATGAATCACTAAATTCTATTTTTGAAATCATTGTTACACTATATGTTAACTAACTTGGATTTAAATTTTAAAAAGTTATTGCAAAATGGCTCATAGACCTGAATGTAAAATACAAACTATAAAACTCCTAGATGATAACATGGGGAAATCTAGATGACTTTAATTATGGCAATGACTTTTTAGATACAACACTATAGGCATGATCCTTGCAAGAAACAATTGATAAGTTGGACTTGATTAAAATTAAAAACTCTGATCTGCAGAAGATAATGTCAAGAGAATGAAAAGACAAGCCACAGACTGGTAAAAAATATTTGCAAAAGACATATTTGGTAAAGAACTATGACTCACAGTGTAAAAGAACTCTTAAAATTCAACAGTAAGAGAAGAAACAACCTGATTTTAAAAATGGGCAGAAGACTTTTTAACAAATACCTCATCAAAGAAGATAAGCATATGGAAAATAAGCATATGAAAAGATGCTCCATATCATACATGATAAGGGAAATGCCAATGAAAACAACATGAGATAACACTCCATACATATTAGAATGAGCAAAATCCAGAACACTGACAACACCAAATGCTGGCTTGGATGAGGGACAACAAGATTTCCCATATGCCGCTCATGGGAATGCAAATGGTACAGCCACTTTGGGAGACAGCTTAGTGTTTTCTTGCAAAACTAAACATACTCTTACCATATGATGAAGCAATCACACTCCTTGATATTTACCCCCAGGGAGCTGAAAACTTATGTCCACACAAAAACCTACATATGGATATTTATAACAGCTTTATTTATTGTCACCAAAACTTGGAAGAAACCAAGTGAGAAACTAGGTAAATGGATATACTGCGGTACATCCAGACAATGGAATATCATTCAATACTAAAAAAAAAAAATGAGCTATTAAGCCATGAAAAGACATGGAGGAAATGCAAGTTCACTTTACTAAATGGAAGAAGCCAGCCTGATAAGGCTACATACTGTATGATTTCAACTATATGACATCCTAGGCAAGGCCAAACTATGGAAACAGTAAAAGGATCAGTGGTTGCCAGGGGTTTGGAAGGGGTGGTTCGCGGTGATGATGGCAGGATGAATAGGCAGAACATGAAGGATTTTTAGGGCACAGAACATACTCTGTATGATACCATAATGATGGATACATGTCATTATACATTTGTCCAAACCCATAGGATTTATAATACTAAGAGTGAACCCTAAAATAAGCTATGAACTTTGGGTGATTATGACGTGTCAGTGTGAATTCATCAATTGTAACAAATGTGCCGCTCTAGTGGGGAATATTGATAATGAGGGAGGCTATGCATATTTGGGGCCGAAGATATATGAGAAATCTCTATTCTATGCCCTCAATTATGATGTGAAACTTAAATTGATTAAAAAATAAAGTCTTAATTTTAAAAAGCTAGCAAATCAAATACAGTAATATATGAAACATATAATCCATCATGTCCAAGTGAGATATTTCCAAAATGTAATAAAGGTTGAACATTCAAAATTAATCAATATAACTCATCATATCGACACATTAAAATAGAAAAACCGTATGAAGGCTTTAATAGATGCATAGGAAGATTTAACCAAATTTAATACCACTCATAATTTTTAAAAATACCTTCAGTGTCAGTTTATTTGGAGTACTATAACAGAATACCATAGATGTGGTGGCTTAAACAACAAACATTTATTTCTCATTAGTTGTGGGGGCCTGGAAGTCTAAGATCAAGGTACCAACAGGTTCAGTGTCCGGGAAGAGCCTGTTTCTTGGTTCATAGGTAGACTTCTTCCTGTGTCCTAATACAGTTACAGAGGAGAGGGAGTTTCTTTAGGATTCATTTATGAGGGCAGTAAATGCATTCATGAGGGATCTGCCCTCATAACTTAATCATTCTCAAAGACCCCCACCTCCTAATACCTTGCATTAGGGATTAGGATTTCAACATATGAATGTTGAGGGACAGAAACATTCAGTCCATTGTACTCAGTAAACTAGGGTAAAAGGAGAGCTCAATAGAAATACCCAGAGCTAAAAAAAAAAAAAAAAGAAAGAAAGAAATACCCAGAGCTAGCATAGTATTCCGTGGACAAAACTAAATACGTCTCCCGTAAGGTTAGGAATAAAGCCATGAGATCTGCTTTTGCAGCTTCTGTTCTCTATTTTCTTGGAGTTCCTAACCAGTGCAAAGGAAAACAAAATTCATACAATTTGAAAAGAGATAGAACTATATTTATAAAAACATGACGTGATTATTTATGTACACAATCCCAAGGAATCTGGGGAAAAAAAAAAAGCCCCTGAAAATAATAAGTGAGTTTAGCAGTTTCAGGATACAAGATCAATATACAAAAATCAGTTGTAGGGGCACCTGGGTGGCTCAGTCGATTGGGTGTCTGACTTGATTTCGGCTCAGGTCATGATCCCACAGTCGTGGGATCGAGCCCCACATTGGGCTCTACACTAGACATAGAGTCTCTTTAAGATTCCTTCTCTCCTGGGGCGCCTGAGTGGCTCAGTAGGTTGAACGTCCAACCTTGACTCAGGTCATGATCTCACAGTTCATGAGTTTGAGTCCCGCATCAGGCTCACTGCTGTCAGTGCAGAGCCCGCCTCGGATCTTCTGTCTCCCTCTCTCTTTGCCCCTCCCCTGCTTATGTTCTCTCTCTCTCTCTCAAAAATGAATAAACATTAAAAAATTCTCTCCCTCTGCCCCTTCCCTGCTTGCACTCTCATTCTCTCTGTCAAAAAAGAATCAATTATATTTCTATACACTAGAAATGAATAATTGGGAATTGAAATTGAAAGCAGTATAATACAGTAACAACAAAACCCTGAAAACTTAGAGGTAACCTTAACAAAATATGTTCAAATCTGTGTAGAGAAAACTATGAAACATTACTTAGCGAAATTAAAAAAGGCCAAATTTCCAGAGATGAAGCAAGAGAGGAAGGGCAAGGAAGAGAAGAAAACAACTCAACCCTTAACTCATGTCACATATAAAAATTTGACACAAACTGGATCACACATGTAAATGTCAAAAGTAAAACTATAAAAGCTTCTAAATGAAAACATAGCAGAAAATCTCTATAACGTTGGCATTGGCAAACATTTCTTAGAACATAAAAATCACACACGCACACACATAAAAAAGATAAAATCTCAATGAATTGTATTTCAGCTGCATTTAAAACTTAAAAGTTTTGGGGGGCCTAGGTGGCTCAGTCGGTTAAGCGTCTGACTTCAGCCAAGGTCATGATCTTACAGTTTGTGAGCTCGAGCCCCACATCAAGTTCAGTGTTGACAGCTCAGAGCCTGGAGCCTGCTTTGGATTCTGTGTCTTCCTCTCTCTCTCCCTCCCTGCTCACACTCGGTCTCTCTCTCTCTCTCTCTCTCTCTCTCTCTCTCTCTCTCAAAAATATATGAACATTAAAAAAATGTAAAAAAATAAAAAAATAACCACAATTTAGATAACATCATTCCCATGCTCAAAATCCTTCAATATCTTCCTATCCCACTTATAATGAAATCCTAAGTCCTTGCCCTGGTTTATAATGCTTGCTCCTACATACCCCTCTAGCCTCCTCCAACCTCTGCCCCTATGTGTTTTCTGCCCCAGTCACACTGTCCTTGGGGATCCTAACACACACCAAGCATGTTCTTCACCAGAGCATTTTCAGGAGCTGTTCCCTCTGCCTGGGATTGCCCTCCCCCTCATGTTGATTCCACGCTTCTGTTTACCTGTCAGCTCAACACAGGGCCCTTCCCTCATCATCGTTCTTAATGAGACCACCTCCTTGGGGAGTCTGGGTGGCTCAGTCAGGGAAGCATTGCACTTCACCTAAGGTCATGATCTCATGGTTCGTGGGCTCGAGCCCCACGTTAGGCTCAGCGCTGATGGCTGGAAGTCTGGAACCTGCTTCGGATTCTGTGTCTCCCTCTCTCTCTGCCCCTCCCCCACTCACACTCTGTCTCTCTCTCTCTCTCTCTCAAAAATGAATAAACATCAAAAAAATTTTTAAAATAATAATACCACCTCCTTCTTCATCACTCTCTTCTGCTTTATTCTCTTCGTCGAACCTATCCTCAGTGACATTATTTTATTCACTTATTCATTTTCTTTTCTCCATTGAATTAACTCCATGAGGGCAGAGATTTCTCAGGGGGCATATGTCCAGCCACTAGCACAAAACCTGGCACAATATAGGTCCTCAATAAACACAGGTTATCCAATGAATGAAGGATAGTGAAATCTCTACATGTTGGAACCTATGCAACACAGCCAAGAGAGTGCACATAGAAAACTCATACTCATAAAAACTTACATTATTAAACAAGAATGAAACTGAATGAGTTAAACAGTGGGTTAAAGAAATGGAAAATTAACCGAAATAATCCTAAGGGAACCAGAAAAAGGGAACCAATAAAGTCAAAAGAGCAATAAATTAGAAAATGGACTAGGAATTGAAGTAGCAAGTAAATTCAAGAGCTATTTCTTTGGGGAAAAACAATAATGAAATAGGCAAATCACCAGCTTATTTGCTCCTGAATAAAAGGGATAAATAGAAAAAATTAAAAGATGAATACCAGGGGAATGAGAATAGATAGAAGGGAACTTTTTAAATTATAAGAAAAATATTCGCTCTATATGAGACAAACATGTTTGAAAGTACAGAATCGCTTTGCCCCCCACACTCACCCACTCAGATGCACATTCTCTGGACCTCTTCCTAACTGCTGGCTCTCACGCGGCTTCGTTCTCTTCTGTGGTCCCTGGGCCCGTCTCTGCAACGTGGACCCAGGAGGGAGGGAGTTTAGTAACAACCGTCTTCAGTCAGGTGATGCAGGATTGGAGGATCTCGGTCGGGCTCCTGAGTCAGACCGTCCACCCTCTGCCACTAACTAACTGCACGACTTTAGGGGTAGCTCCAAACCTTAGCATCCTTATCTGCAGATGAGGTCAGAACACCTGCCTCACAGCTGTGCGTCAGTGAGGTGGTGCAGGTAAAGCGTGTGCATGCAAGTGCTCATTAAATGTTAGCTGGAAGACAAGTACCGTGTGATATCACTTACGTGAGAAATCAGAAAAAGTGAAACCTATCACAAGCAGAGCGGAACCATGGTTACCAGTGGATGGTGGGGAGGGGAGATAAGAGTGCTGGGGTTTAAGGGTAACTTAAACATGTACCTACTAGTGCATGAGCTACAAAGATCCAGTACACAGTATAATAAATATGGACAACACTATCGTACTATAATGGTGCATAATTATGGTGATAAATACCACTGTCTCGGCAAACATATGACAACATACAAATGTATCACAGTAATACACTACGCACCAAAAAACAACGTTGCGTATCAAATTTATTCAGTAAATTTTAGTTAAAAAAAAGAAAATGAAAATGAAAACCTAAACGTGAAGGGGTGGGGTGCAGACACTGGACAGGGCGGTTTGCCAGAGCTTTTGGAGCCCGTGAACAATCACACACAAGAGGAAACCAGCGGTGTAAATGGGCACGTCCTAAGGCTGATTCGCAGACTCCCAGCATCCTCCAGGGCCTGAGGCAAATGAAATGTTGAAGGAAAGTGCTTTTTCCATCCCAAGCAGTTTGCTGCCCCCGGGGTTTCAAGCAGGAGTGGGTTGACTGTTCTCCGAGCAAGAATGCAGAGCAGAAGCTTCCAAAGTGACACAAGTTTGAGTGCAGTCACTCACTTTTGAACTTGACATCGGATTCTCAGGGATGTTGGTCTCGCTTTAAAAATGAGAAATGAACTAATGAAAAAAAGAAAACAAAACAGTCGCCCCAATCCTTCCTGGAATCCCTACCAAGGAGCCTGGGCCTCAAGAAATGTGTCCTCAGGAAGCACCTCCTTGACGCCTCTCATTTTATAGCAGGGAGGCTGGGGCTAGAGAAGCGGGCTGTGCAGGGTGTGTGGCCGGTCAGGGACGGGACCGGGGTGGTGGTGGTGGGGATCCTGGGTCTCCCAGCCCCACCGCACTGCTTCTCCAGAACGCCATTCCACAGGCCTGAGCTCACGTGGCTCAAAAACTGCAAATTGTGAAGTCAAATGACCCGAACGACTTGGGAACTTGAGGATACCAGATGTTTTGATCTTGGCCAGACATAGTCCGCTTGTTAGAGGAAGTTCTCGGCTAATCTTGTGGAGGCGCCTTGAGGCGAAATTGAAAAGTGAACTGGGTGACGTCGATGGCCCCTGTATTTCCGGTGGTCCTGTACCTCAGGAGTCGGGCAGTTTCTGGCTTGCCTCCGACCATTTCTTACCAGCCTGCTGTTAGCATGCTGGTGTCAGCCACCGTTGTCATTAGCCTCGGTGTCTTACTACGATCCCACCCACCTGGGTCTCCCTGCTTCTGCCCTGGCCCTCCTTCAGCCGGTGCTGGACACAGTCATCAGAATGGTCCTTTTTCGACGTAAGTCAGCTATGCCATTCTTCCTCCAGGAATGTTCTTAGAGAAAGAGCACTCTTCTGTGGTCATGTTTATCCTGGTGGCAGCCACAGTCCCTTGTTAGGATATACCCTCTTCTGTGGTAATAATTCGCATGTAAAAGTCAGACGCTTTCTGAGCCTGAGTGGGCAATCACGTCCTTCACTTCCCTCCCGCACGTTCCCTCATGTCTAAGCAGCCTGTCCTCAATGAGCTGAACGGGGGTTGGGAAGGGTTGGGGGGAAGCCTGGGCTCCAGCTTTCTGACCATATTTAATAGTGTTTGGAACCCATGGCATCTACCCACTGGAGAGAATTTTTTGGATACTGCTCCATCTAGAGGTTGTCCTCTTCTGCCTAAAAGTCCAGAAAAACCTATAAAAGTTCCACCAGCACAGTGCAGCACATCGCAAAGAGAGACCCAAGCCCAGACGTGGACTTGGACCCAGCTGATTAGAGGGAGTGGAAGAGAGGGAAGGACAGAGATATTCCCATGACCATGATAAGCAGACATTTATCAGGACATTCCCTACAGAAGAACAAATATACTTGAAATTCTAGCATTGCTTGGATCTGTGCAGCAGAACAATCCAGAGTAGGGGCAGCCACAGCCGCTGCTAGAAAGGTTAAGCTATGCATAAATTGAGAGGTTGAGGGCAGAAAAACTGAGAATTACCTGCAATTAATAGACAGCCATGTCAACTACAACGAAGCAAGACATTCAGCTAATTTGGTAGGTGATGTGGATCACGAAGAAGGGCTAAAGAGGACTAAACAAGAGGGAGGCAGACTGATAAGGTCAGAGGGCACACGTGGTAACGAACCAGAGCTAGGCTTTGCCCAGCATTAGCTAAGGGTTCCACCAATACTGTGATGAGGAAGGATCGGGGGTATAAACCAGAACCACCTTAAATTTCTCCTTAAGGAGTCCCGATCCTTCCACTTCAGAGTTCTGTAACACGGTCACTGGAGATACTTGAAGAAATTTGAATTCTGGGGCTAACCCAGAAAAAACAAATCAGACTGTCTCCTGGAATCTGTCTTGTTAACAAGCAAACCAGGTGTTTCTGAGGCAGCTGGGCTTTCAGCGGGTTGTTGGTAGACCCCCCTTGAAAACCTCTGCTCCTTGCCGTTTGTCGTCTATTATATAAATAACATGGCCCTGTGTGTGTGCTCTTACACAAATAATTGCTTTGGGGGAAAGAATCACTAAATACACCGTTTTCAGTGATGCCCTTTGGGGACATGGCATGGGGTGCAAGGGGGAAATGGCAGCGTTTTCCTTTCATCGTTTCTGTTTAGTTTGACTTTTTTCACCGCATTTATATACTCCTTACGTGGGGACAGTAGGAAGTATCTGGACAGGGAGCTTAGGGCCATCGCTTTGTTTGATTTCCTCTTTATACTTCACAAGTGGTAAAGCCACTCTAGACAATTGCTATCATTGGGTTTTGTGAGAAGACTGTAGTGGTCAGTTTACTTGCTAGCCAGACCCAGAGGAGTCTGAATTTGTTTTTCGCAATCCAAAGAACAGCCACTTTTTCATCTCCAGTCTCTCTCTCTTGGTCTCTCTGTTGGTCTCTCTCTGTTTCTTTCTCTCCTCTCTTTTTTTTCTCTCCTTTATCCTCTTTTCCATTCTTCCTGTTTTCAAGGATGAAAAAATACAGGTTAGCAAAAGGTACTTAAATTGTAGATTTAACGTTTTCAAATCAAATACACCTGAATTCCCTTTTGCCTTAGAAATTTTTACCTTTTTTAAAATTTAACTCAGCACTTCCCAAATTATCATATATGAAACACTGTTCCAGTAGATATCTCCTAGAGTGACCCATAATCAAATAAGTTTGGGGAGGAGGGGGCTAAGTCATGCCAGGGTCTCCTCTTGGAGCTGTACTATGTACACGAACAATAAGACTCTGAGAAGTCATGTGGTAAAGAAAACTACATTAAACTCAACATTTAACTTCAAAACAAATATTTTTGGTGCCTACTATGTGCTAGGCACTCTTCGTGCTGTAAACACAACAGTAAACACGACAAAGTCCCTCTTTCCATGCAACTTAATTGTACACTAAATTTTTTTGTGACATATGAATATCTTGGCAGATATGTTCCATTGGTCACCAGTTTTGTAAATGTCTTTCTACAAACATGTAGTATTTATGTAATCTGAGTTTAACTCTCGTGATGCTCAGATGGGGAAAAATGTCCATAGATACAAGAGATATCTTGGTTCTGTATTTATGTGGAAGATTTTTATGTGCTCATGGATAAGTACCATGTTCCACAAAAGTCAAAGAGCTCACACAAAGAAAATGAAAATTATGTTTTTTTTATAAATGAATATTAGGGGCAACTGGGTGGCTCAGTCAGGTAAGCATCTGACTCTTGGTTTCAGTTCAGGTCATGATCTCACAGTATGTGAGTTCAAGCCCTGGGTCGGTCTCTGTGCTGACAGTGTGGAGCCTGCTTGGGATTTCTTTCTCCCTCTCTCTGCCCCTCCCTGGCTTTCTCTCTTTCTCTCTCTCTCTCTCACTAAATAAAAATAAATAAAAATCTTAAATGAATAAATAAATAAACATTAAGAATAAAATTAGTCTTAAAAATAAAAATTATCAAATAAGACCTCACTGAAAAAAAATGTTCAGATGAAGGACAAAAATCACATTTGTAGCCATGCTTCATTTGTCTCTCCCTCTAATGCCTTCACTAGATGCCATGGAGGCACCTTTTTTTTTTAATTTTTTTAATGTTTATTTATTTTTGAGACAGAGAGAGACAGAGCATGAACGGGAGAGGGGCAGAGGGAGAGGGAGACATAGAACCCGAAGCAGGGTCCAGGCTCTGAGCTGTCAGCGCAGAGCCCAATGCGGGGCTCAAACTCACGCACCGTGAGATCATGACCTGAGCCAAAGTCGAACGCTCAACAGACTGAGCCACCCAGGTGCCCCAGGAGGCATCTTATATCAGCTTTTTTTTTTCTAAAGCTACTTTGCAGAATAAGACATGACATTGAGTTCTTGCTTCACGATCCCTATGGGTATCATAAGGCCAATAATATTTCCTAAGAATCTTTGGATTAGACTGGCCTTGGTTTTTCTGTTATCCTTTATCTGGAAAAGTCTTTCGTTTCTAGATTGGATAATGAGGAACACTTTCCTCCCTGCTACTCTGCTCTTATTGGCCAGAATTTGTAAATCTGGGACTCGGGCAGGGGCAGGTGGGTGTATAAGTGAACTATCTCTGACAACTAGGCATAAAAGAGGATCAACGTCTACAAAGAGAATGGCCAGGAAGGATCAACAATTGATTAACAGGGCAGCCAACACCTTTTCACCTCCACCTGACGGTAACCCAAGTACATTACCCCAGGCCAGGATCCCAGTGTTCTCCAATGAAGGGCAAGCAGGGGATTTTCATGGTTGCATTTGCTTTGAAAAATGATCCTCCAGCACTTCCTTCATCAGAGGGACAGAGTGAACCTTAACTAGAGCGGTACAATGGAAACAGAAGTGTCAGAATAGAGGCAGGAGGTATTTCGGTTCATTCATTCAGTTTGGAAAGCACAAATGTGTATAACGCATGACTGCCCAGTGAATATTCCTTTCAGTGAACCCTCTGACATCCAAGTCTCAAATTTAAGGATGAGAAATGCTCCTTCATACCACAGTCCCCAGAGTTCTAAACACCTGTTCTAACTGGATTCATCTAGCCTTAACCATCTTCTGAGCCAGGTTTCCATGACCCACATAGCACTCACTCTTACGTGGTCAGCCAGTTGGTAATCCCTCCCAAGTTTAATTAGAATGCAAAAGGAAAAACTAGACCAAGAAGAGCCCAGCAGATGGGCTCAGTTTTATGTTTATTCGTTCAGTCATTCAAAAATATATATGAGGCACCTGTTAGCATCCAGATACTCTGCCAGGTGCTGGTCATGCAGTGTTGGATGAGAGAGAGGAGACCACCCCCCCTTCTCATGCTGCTCACGTGGAGGGGAGGGCAGACATTAAACAGATGAACAAACAAGACAATTTCAGAAAGTGATGAAAGCTCTGAAGACCATCGAACATGGAAAAGTGAAGCAGAGCGTCTGGATGGGAGGCTCAGAAAGGAGGGCGCCAGTGCAGGCAGCAGGACCAGCAGGTGCCAGGGCTCTGAGAAGAGCGCAGGCTCCTTGTGCCTACAGACCAGGGTGCAGGGTGGGCCCGAGCACATCTGAGGCTGGTTTAAGTTTGGGCTTCGAAGGCGGGGGCCAGACCACACAGGGCTTTGAAGGCCACAGTGATGCTCAGGTTTGGATTTTATTCTGAGTGCAGGGGTTGTTAAGAGAATATTTTTAAGGAAGGATAGGATATAATCTATTCTTTATTTCAAAAGACCACTCTTGGGGGGGCCTGGGTGGCTCAGTCTGTTGAGCATCTGACTCTTGGTTTGGACTGAGGGCATGGTCTCGTGGCTTGTGAGTTCGAGCTCTGCATGGGGCTGTGCGCTGACAGCATGGAACTTGCTTGAGATTCTCTCTTTCCCTCCCTCTCTGCCTCTCCCCTGCTCTCTCTCCAAATAAATAAATAAAACCTTAAAAATTATAAAAAAAAAAAAAAAAAAGACCACTTTGGTTGCTTTGTGGGAAGGGGATATTAGTACCGGGAGGGTGAATGTAAGAGAAGTCAGAAGGCCGTTCTTTGTGTCTCCCATAACCCTCAATGACATAAGGTTGCCCTTAAAGTGAAACTGATTAATTAATATCAACACTGATAAGACTTTTTAAACATCAAGGATGGGGGCGCCTGGGTGGCTCGGTCGGTTAAGCGTCCGACTTCAGCTCAGGTCATGATCTCACGGTCCGTGAGTTTGAGCCCCGCGTCGGGCTCTGTGCTGACAGCTCAGAGCCTGGAGCCGTTTCAGATTCTGTGTCTCCCTCTCTCTCTGCCCCTCCCCTGTTCATGCTCTGTCTCTCTCTGTCTCAAAAATAAATAAACGTTAAAAAAAAAATTAAACATCAAGGATGGCCGCTGTTCTTCACTTGAGGCAAAACTGTAACCACAGAGGCCATGAGGATAAATCTATTATTTCCTCAAGAATTTAGAGGAACTCCAAACTGGGATAACTAAGGCCTGCCTAGTGTGGTTCCTTCCCAAACCTGCTTTAATGAATAAAGAACATATTGAGTAACTTCGCTGATTTCTGTTATTTCCTCTTTTTCAAATAAGCATTTGAAGTGGCTTTTAGTAGTTTGTAGAAAAAAATAGTGTTTTGCAAATCATGAGACTGGATCATTTTAAGGTGGCTGATGGGTATCTTCTTGAGCCCTTCCACGATTTTCAAATGCTTGGTCATTCTTCAGGAACAATGCTGATGCAAAATTCAGCACTATGGCAGAATAAACTCAACCCAATTCTGAACTCTTTGAGTCCCAGTGAATGAGACATGGCATCCTTTACACTGGTATGGCTACATGTAGTTCCCATAGATTAGAGGCTTAGAATTGCTGGGAATGTTTCCGAAGCATTAATTAAGCATAATGAGGCTGGCACATAATCCAGGAAGGAAGATGCATCCAGTTAGCTGAGGAACCAATCCCTTGGTGAGAAGGACAGTCAAGCCCAGAAAGAGAAATGGAGGTGAGAGGAAACTCAGAGATGATAAAATCCAACCACCTCCTCTCAAGAATAGGGAAATTGAGATCCAGGTAGCAGAAGACCCTTGCCCAAGGTCACACAGGCTTAGGGACACAATTAGGCCTATAACCAGGACCTCCTGATTCTTGGGTCATTTCATGGCACGGCCTTCTCTTCGTAAATCCTGATTTCACACCCCACGTCCTCTTAGACTTGACCCATCCTGGGGAAGGTACGACCCTGTGAGGATCCTTTGAACAGAGGTGACAAGAGACAATCACAATCCTAAGACATGTGGGAGACTGGAACAGATTTCCGCAGATGAGAGGAAGTTTGCTACCCCAACGCAGGGCTCCCCAGCCCCCACAGATCCACATGGAACCCCTGTGAGTTACCACAACTCACCATTACCATTCACCGAGGCTCCCTGTGGAGACAACACTGCACTGAGTGCTCTTCATACAGTGTCTAAGTTAATCTTCACGGAAATCCTACAAGGTCAGACAGGTTAAAAGATGGGCTCTGGGGACAGGCAGCCTGCGTTTGAATCCCATCTGCCCTGCTTAATAGCTCTGTGGACTTCATCCTCCTGCCTCTGCTTCTGTCTGTAAAATGGGAACGACAATGTTACTAATTCCAGGAAGCAGTCTTGACAGTAAATGAGTGGGTTCATGTAAAATACTCAGGAAGTTGCCTGACACATGGTCCATGCTCTGTCAATGGTGTGATTATTCCTGTTTTACGGATAACGACGGAGAGGCTAATAGCAACAAGTTCAAAGCTACACAGTCAGTGGAAGAGACGGGTCCATATGACGCCAAAGCTTGTGTTATTAACCATGCATCTAGACCACTTCCCTCTGGGGAGACTCACGTGTAATTGTGCTCTAGCCTGTCAATCCATAGCAAGCAGCAGGGAGTGGACCCCGGGGTATCCGAGTGGCCCTCCCAACCTGGCCCAGCTCACCTTTCAGCTTCCTTCCAGCCTCCACTTCCCTCACCTTCCATGAGCTCATGTTCTGGCTTCGTTGGCATCACCTACCTTGAATCAGCAGGTCTCAGATTTTCATAACTCCATGGCTTTTTCTCAAGAGATTCCCTCTGCCTAGAGTTTCTTGTCCACTTCCAAGTGAGACCATTTAAGAAAAATGCTTCATCTCTCACAGACTCAGTTTTAGCATCTATAAAATAGGGCTGGTATCTTTCTTCCTAGATTTTGTGGAGATCAATGAATATTCTGTACATAAAACTACCTGACAGATGACAGATTCTCAAAATGTGATGGGCGTTATGTGCAGAGTTTCTGTAGAATTTTGCCCGAATGCCTATTAGAGACTTCGTATGTTGCTCAATCGTGTTTTCATACTGTTTCACACACCAGACCATGAACTTCTCAAGGACAGGATGGTAACATCTCCAGGACAGAACACGATGCTTGGCATAGAGTAGAAGCTCCATACGTGTTGATTAAATTGTTTTAAAAAAATTGATCAGCTCATTCATTCATCCATAAAGCAGCCGTTCAGAACTATAGGGAAGAATGGTTTCAACGGGACTTGTGTCTCTATAAAGAATTAGAATAGACATGCAGTTACTTTAAAAATTTTTTTTTCTTTTAATGCTTATTTTTGAGAGAGACAGAGACAGAATGCGAGTGGGTTGGGGCAGAGAGAGGGAGGCACGGAATCTGAGGCAGGCTCCAGGCTCCGAGCTGTCAGCGTAGAGCCTGATACGGGGCTCGAGCTCTTGAGCCGTGAGACCGTGACCTGAGCCAAAGTCGGACCTCAACCGACTGAGCCCCCCAGGCGCCCCCGACGTGTGGTTACTTTTTAAAGAATCCCCTAGGTTAGTGGCTTTCAAACTTTCATGGGGATTGGAATCACCTGGAGGGCTTGTTAAAACACAGATTGCTGGGCCCCAACCCTAGACCTTCTGATTCAAGAGGTCTGGAGTGGAGGCTTGCTAATTTGCATTTCCAGAAGTTCCCAGGTGATGCTCGCTCATGCAGCTGGTCCAGGGACCACACTGTGTGAATCGCAGCCTAGCCATTATGCCTGATGTTATCTTTAAGCATCATCTGATAAAAGCGATTCAGTTTGGCTCAGTTGAGTACAGTTTCATTGAGAACCTAAAAGGTGTAGGCCAAGTGCAAAGGGCAGCCTTCAGGCTTTGCTAGTGCAGTAAAAAGAACAAATCAATACACAAATGAGATTAGCACCATAATTTTAAGAGGCCCCTCTTGAAATAAGAGATTGCCTTTAGAACACCACCACCACCATGGTAATAATTGCTGCAGGCAAGATCCACCGATTAATGCTAAAAATAGCAGGTGAAACATTAAGGAAAAATAGGATATGTGTGCAGTCTCAAAGTTTCTCCTCCAAGTATTTATCTATTGCTGGTGTGGTTTTAGCATTTGTTCACAAATTGTTTGATATTCCTCCCTCCGGGAGGTAGGGCTTAATTCCTGCCCACCCCCCCCCCCCCACCTCCGAGTGTGGGCTGGATTTTATGACTCACTTCTAACAAATAGAGTATGGAACAGGAAATGCAGTAACTTCATAGTGGAGAAACCTGGCAGATGACGCCCTCATCCAGGAGTCAAGATTAAACCAGAGAGGAGTCATGTTGATCTCATGTGCCTTCTGACATAATGTGCTGAGGGTACTTCACCTCTGTGGTACTCTTCCCCCCCAAACCCATAACCTCAGTCTAATCAAAAGAAAACATAAAGGCACCCCAAACTGTGAGGCATCCTACAAAATAACTGGGCAGTATTCCGCAAAACTTCTAAGGTCAAAGACAAAGAAAAAAAAAACTGTCACAGGTTAGAAGAGACTAGGAAACATGACAACTAAATATAATATGGCATCCTGAACTGGATTCTGAGACAGAAAAAGGACATTAGTATTAAAACTGGTAAGATCCCAATAAAATCTGTAGTTAACAGTATTGTACCAATGCTAATTTCTCAGTTTTGATAAATGTACCATGGCTTTGTAAAATGTTAACTTCATGGCAGGACTGTCTACTTAATTTGGTAGGCCCAGTGTAAAATGAAAATGTGGGGTCACTTGCTCAAAATCATTAAGATTTCAAGACAGCAATAGCAGAGAATAAAACCAAGCGTGGGACCCTTCTGGGCATGATGCCTTTCTGGGCATGGGGTGCTCCTGGGCATGGGGCCCTTCCGGTCATGGGGTCCTTCTGGGGCATGGGGCCCTTTTGAGCATGGGGCCCAGGGAGAATGCCCATGAAGCTGGTCCTGCATTTGGGAAGCAGAGTGAAAATTATGGTCAGGAGCTCAGCTGAGCTGGGAGACAGAGCTGAGCTGTCAGGTGTCAGAGCCATCGATTAGAGTTAAGCTTTTAGTCACTTACTGTGCTGATATCAGGCAAAACAGTGACTCCCCCTGTTCCATTTTGCCCTGTGGAACATTGCACTGGTTTAAGGTCAGGTGAATCAGTGTAGCAAGTGGGGGTCATGTCACTGCTGAAACCAAAGTCCCAGACAGTTTTATGGACTCTGGGGTCAGAGGGAGGGTTAGGAGTAAGAAAGTACTGGGTACTGAGTCCACGTGCGGAAGAGTGTCAAGTTTCTCCTTCTTTCCTGGGATAAAGAGCATTTCCCTGACTAGGAGCGAAGGTGTCTGGGCTAGGAATGGAAGCGTAGGAAAGATCTCAACCGGCTGGGCAGAAAGTGTGGTGGGGGCGGTGCCCAGCATGTGACGCCTGCCCAAGAAAGTCTTTGTAATTGCCTATACTTGGCCTGAAAATCACACACAGATATTTAAGCAGGAGCTGACTTCCTCATCATATGAGAATTCTTCATGCTATGTTTTGCAACTCTGCTATTACTCTCTAATTATTTCAAAATACAAAGGTTATTTTTAAAAAATTTTTTAATGTTTATATTTGAAAGAGAGACTGAGCACGAGTGGGGGAGGGGCAGACAGAGAGGGAGACACAGAATCCGAAGCAGGCTCCAGGCTCCGAGCTGTCAGCACAGCACCCACTGCGCCACCCAGGCGCCCCCAAAGTTTTTTTTTTTAAAGGTCCGTGTCACCATTCTATCATTCTTCATGTCTGAAACCTACAACCAGTGCTGTTTGTAACTAAGCCTCAAAAACTAGTTTCTAAAACGTAGTTTCTTTGCCTTTCTGAAGGTGTTAGGCATGGATCACTGAGGCTGGGCCAAGAGTTTTGGCAGAAGAAGGTTTACTTTGCCTCTTCCCGCGCCCCCTCCCGCTCCCCCTCAAATGCAAACGGAAGCCCGTGAGCTGACTGCCCCCTCATTTCATCGCACATACCTGGACAGGTGGACCTCACCTCAAAGTCAGCCACCAGGTGCTCAGTGTGGGGCCTGCGCTTGCTTCTCTCCACTCAGATGTCTTTCTCCACCTGTCGCTTCTCCCCTGTGTCCCCCTGAGTACCTCAATGTAGGGAACTCACCAACAATGCCTCAGTATGCCCAGAAAGGTAGTTATCCTCTCACTACCCACACAAACCTCTTCCCTCCTGATTTCTTTTTTTTTTATTATTAACATGAAATTTATTGTCCAATTGGTTTCCATACAACACCCAGTGCTCTCCCAACAGGTGCCCTCCTCAATGCCTGTCACCCACCCTCCCCCTCCCTCCCACCCCCCATCAACCCTCAGTTTGTTCTCAGTTTTTAAGAGTATTTTATGGTTTGGCTCCCTCCCTCTCCAACTTTTTTTTTTCCTTCCCCTCCCCCATGGTCCTCTGTCAAGTTTCTCAGGATCCACATAAGAGTGAAAACATATGGTATCTGTCTTTCTCTGTATGGCTTATTTCACTTAGCATAACACTCTCCAGTTCCATCCACGTTGCTACAAAAGGCCATATTTCATTCTTTCTCATTGCCACATAGTATTCCATTGTGTATATAAACCACAATTTCTTTATCCATTCATCGGTTGATGGACATTTAGGCTCTTTCCAGAATTGGGCTGTTGTTGAAAATGCTGCTATAGGGGCGCCTGGGTGGCGCAGTCGGTTAAGCGTCCGACTTCAGCCAGGTCACGATCTCGCGGTCTGTGAGTTCGAGCCCCGCGTCGGGCTCTGGGCTGATGGCTCAGAGCCTGGAGCCTGTTTCCGATTCTGTGTCTCCCTCTCTCTCTGCCCCTCGCCCGTTCATGCTCTGTCTCTCTCTGTCCCAAAAATAAATAAACGTTGAAAAAAAAAATTAAAAAAAAAAAAAAAAAGAAAATGCTGCTATAAACATTGGGGTACAAGTGCCCCTATGCATCAGCCCTCCTGTATCCCTTGGGTAAATTCCTAGAGGTGCTAGCTGGGTCAAAGGGTAGATCTATTTTTAATTTTTTGAGAAACCTCCACACTGTTTTCCAGAGCGGCTGCACCAGTTTGCATTTCCACCAACAGTGCAAGAGGGTTCCCGCTTCTCCATAGTCTCCCGCTTCTCTATAGTCTCCTGATTTGTTCATTTTAGCCACTCTGACTGGCGTCAATTCCATGGTCCCAATCAGCTGGGGCTTAGAACCCTACCTGCACCTTGACCTTACTCCCTTCCCACCACGTTCATTCAACTATTTGGTAGTCTGTACGTCATCCAGGTCTCTCATCTGCTAAAGCCCCACGTCCTTCCTATGTCATGGTTTTGGATATTTCTCTCCTGTCCTATTGCAACAGCTTTGTTATTCATTCTATCATCCAGCCTTTTATGCTATACATTTTATATCCATGCCTTTTCTTGCTCTGAGCCTTTGTATGGACTGTTACCTGTACCTGTCACATTCTTCCCTCTCTCCCCATAGCCCTCAGGGGAGGTAATTCTCATTGATCCTGTACACATTTGTTAAGCCACCACTTTCTTCCCTGCTCCTTCCCAGGTATGGGTAGGTGACACTCAGCCCCTGGGCTCCCCTGACATTTGGTACTGGAGCAGCCTGCTCTGTCTCTCTCTTCAGGCTTAAAGTTCTGTGGCAGTAAGGGTTATCAGACCATGCAACCAGCATGGCGTGTGGTACAGAGTGAGTCTCAGCTAAGACTTACTGAGTGGGGAAATGAATGAAGAAATGAGAAGAATGAGGTGCATCTGGGTGGCTCAGTCGGTTGGGCTCAGGTCATGATCTTGCGGTTTGTGAGTTCGAGCCCCGCATCGGGCTCTGTGCTGACAGCTCCGAGCCTGGAGCCTGCTTCAGATTCTGTGTCTCCCTCTCCCTCTGCCCCTCCCCTGCTCATGTTCTGACTCTCTCTGTCTTTCAATAGTAAATAAACGTTAAAAAAATTTTAAAAAAAAGAAATGAGAAGAATGAATGCTAGGCACTGTTCTAGGCTTGCGGGTTATAAAGAATAAAACAGTTGTTATTTTCAAAAACTCATGCTCAAGTGGGAAGAGGAAAGTACAGCACACAATTTTAAAATAGTGGCATTTCGGGGCACCTGGGTGGCCCAGGCAGTTAAGCATCCGACTCTTGATTTTGGCTCATGGTTCATGAGATCAAGCCCTGTGTCAGGCTCTGTGCTGACAATAAGGAACCTGCTCGGGATTCTTTATCTCCCTCTCTTTGCCCCTCCCTCACTTGCACATGCATGTGCTTGCTCTCTCAAAATAGATAAATAAAAACATTTTTAAAAAATAGGGGCACCTGGGTGGCTCAGTGGATTAAGCATCTGACTCTTGATTTTGGCTCACGACTGGGGAGGTCAAACCTTTCATTGGGCTCTATGCTACCGGTGAGGAGCCTGCTTAGAATTCTCTCTCTCCCTCTCTCTCTGCCCTTACCCTGCTTGTGCTCTCTCACTCTCTCTCTCCCTCTCAAAATAAATAAATAAAAACATTTTTAAGAAAATAAGGGTGCTTGAGTGGCTCAGACAGTTGAGTGTCCAGCTCTTGATTTAGGCTCCAGTCATTATCCCGAGACCATGAGATCAGCCCCACATTGGGCTCCGTGTAGAGTGTGGAGCTTGCTTCAGATTTTCTCTCTCCCTCTCTTTCTGCCCCTCCCTTACTCATGTGCATTCTCTCTCTCTCTCTCTCTCTCTCTCAATATAAATAAACTTAAATTTTTTATTTAAATTAAAAAAAATAGTGGCATTTATAGAGTGCTTGCTATGTGCCAGGGCTTAAGAATTTTGCCCATATTAACTCATCTGGCCAGCACAATCATTGTATAAGCTAGACACTATGCGTCTCCCCATTTTACATGGGGAAACCGAAACACAAAGAAGTTAAGTTGCTTAAGGTTGTACAGCTAAAACAGTGCAGACTGGGGATTCATAGGAGCAACAAGTTACTGATACGACAACCAGGATGAGTCACACAAGTTTTATGCCGAGCAAAAGAAACCAGCCACGAGAAAGCATGTGCCCTGGGATTCCATTTATATGCAACTTCAGAAAAGAATACTAATGTACGACGTGAGAAAACAGATCAGTGTTTGCCTGGGGCCAGGGAACGAAATGGATTGACAGGGAAGGGGCACAAGGGGGCTTGGGAGGGATGGAAATATTCAATATTTAGGTTGTGGTAGTGGTTACAGGGGTGTATGTATTTGTCAAAAGTCACCATATCATACCCGGAAAGTTAGTGAGTCTTATTTGATGCAAATCGTATCTCCCTAAAGTTAATTTCAAATTTTTTTCCAGAGTAAAATTTAAAACTCAAGCAGCCTAACTTCGGAGTCCTTGTATTTCGCCTCTCTGCCGTCTAACCGGTGTGGCCCGTGTTTTAAAGAGATCATAGGAAGTATCGTGATACATCAAATTCTGGTTGCCGCCAAAATAGTTGACTGATTTTCTCTCCTTCCGCCAAAACGAACACTGAAAAAATTTGTAGAAGTAAGAGGGAGATATAGATGCCAGGAACTAACAATCATAATAACAACGACAAAACGTGAGCTCCCCGGGAACAGTGCCTGGGACTTCTGTATGTGGAAGGTGCGTAGCTGCAGCTCGAAGCTGAGAGCACACAGAGCTGGTAGCAGCCAACTCATGGGAGGAAAACTTTGGAGTTCTGCTCTCACTCCCCTCCACCCTGCCTTGGACGGACCATCACCTGACCTTCACATCCCAGCCAAGCCAACAGCAGGGCAGCGGGAAAGTCCTGCTGTGGTAAAGAGATGAGACAAACCTACTGGAATGGCCAAAGCCCAGAACAGTGACAACATCAAATGCTAATGAGAATCTGGAGAAACAGGAACTCCCACACATGGCCGGTGTGAGTGGAAAATGGCACAGCCACCTTGGAGGTGAGTTTTATGATTTGTTAACAAAACCAAACATAGTCTTACCACATGACTGAACGACCACACACCTTGGATATTTATCCACGGTTTTGTCCTCACAAAAGCCTCCACACGGATGTTTATAGCAGCTTTATTCATAATTGCCGAAACTTGGAAGTAACCAAAATGTTCTGCAGTAGGTAAGTGGATAAATAAACTGTGGTACATCCAGACGGTGGAATATCATTCAGCACTGAAAAAAAAACAAGGGGCTCCTGGGTGTCTCAGTCAGTTGAGCATCTAACTGCGGCTCAGGTCGTGATCTCACGGTTTCGTGTGCTTACAGCTCAGAGCCTGGAATCTGCTTCGGATTCTGTATCTCCATCTCTCTCTCTGCCCCTCCCCCCCGCCTTGAAAATAAATAAACATTAAAAAAAAAAAAGAAATGAGATATCAAGTCATGAAAAGGCATGGAAGAACTTTAAAAGCGTATTGCTAAGTGAATGAAGTCAGTCTGAAAAGGCTGCATACTGTATGATTCCAACTCTATGATATCCTGGAAAAGGCGAAAGTATGGAAGCAGTAAAAAGATCAGTGGTTGCCGGTGGTGAGGGTTAGGGAAAAGGGATGCACAGAGCATTTTTAAGGACTTGAAAATACTTGGTATGATATTATAATGATGGGTACATGTCATTTTACATTTGCCCAAACCCATAGAACGTACAACACCAAGAGTGAACCCTAAAGTAAACTATGGGCTTTGGGCATGATAATGTGTCAAGGTAGGTTTAGCAGTCGTAACAAATGCACCATTCTGGTGAATGATGTTGATAATGGAGGAGTCTATGCATATGTGGGGGCAGGAGGTTTATGGCAATCTCATATCTTCCTCTCAATTTTGTTGTGAACATGAAACTGCTGTAAAAAAAAAGAAAGTCTTAAAAAAAAAAGAGTTGATGCAAACAGATTAGATCTTCTCTGCTGGCTTTAGGCTTTCACACCTCCAGTCATCTCCTCCCAAACCCATGCCTGGTGGATACACTTGAGGAGACCACTATCTCTCCATGCCTCTTCATGCTACAGGTCTAAAAGCAAAACTATGGGACCCTGAGCATTCTGCCCTGGGACTTATCTATTCCCCTCTCCTTAAACCCATGGAGACAAACACTGGAACTTGCCCTTTTTCCCCAGTATGTATTACCAAAGAAAGTAGATGAGTGTTAACCTCAGGGAAACATGACTTCATAAGCCAAAAAGAACTAGATTGGAGGACATAACTACTATAAAGAAAGGCAACACACAGGACAACGCTTAGTGCAGATTTATTGAAACAAATGACCCCAAAATGTAAAATAACCAGGCCAAATACACTTAAGGAGACATGGGGGGTGGGGGAATATTAGCAATATGAAGCAAGAACAAGAAATCATTAAGAGATACCAAGTGGAAATGGAAGTGTGAAAAAAATAAATAACTGAAGTAAACAATGAGATAAATGGCGAAATAAATTTGAAGAAAAATGAAGTGGTAAATTAAAAAAATCAGACTGGGGCACCTGGGTGGCTCAGTAAGTTAAGCATCTGACTCTTGATTTTGGCTCAGGTTCCACGATCTCACAGTTTTTGGAACCGAGCTGAGGCAGGCTCTATGCTGACAATGCGGAGCCTGTTTGGGATTCTCTCTTTCCCTCTCTCTCTGCCCCTCCCCTGTTCATGTTCTCTCTCTCTCTCTCTCTCTCTCTCTCTCTCTCTGTCTCTTATTTTCTCTCTCTCTCTCTCTCTCTCAAAAATCAGACTGAGGAAAAAGAAAAAAAATAATCAGACTGAGGAAACAATTGAAAATATAAAAGGAAAGCTAAACGATATTAAAAATAGAACAGAATATAGGTAGAAAAGTACTGTAAGACAGTAAAGAAGAAAGCCCCTCAACTTTGTCTGGGAAACCCAAGAAAAGCTTAAGGAAGAGAGTTCTTGAATGGAGACATAAAGAATGGTAGGAGCTTGCCAGGTGGGCATGGAAAAAAAATATTTCAGGCAGAAAACACCAATGTGTGCGGATGCATGGAGGCACGAACGAAGGTAATCGCTCTGATTTTGGGAAAAGCAGGGGCTGGTGTGTCTGGAGCAAAGGCTACTTGAAGGAAAGTAATGAGGGCTAATGTTGAAGGGCAAGCAAGAGTCTAATTGGGAGGATTTTTGGCAGATGTGTAGTATAATTGTCCCCCATTTTAAATCTAAGGAAAATAAGTCAAGCTCAGACCATTTAAGTGAGTTGCCCCAGGTCAGGCTCTGATGAGGGGGCTCACGTTCTTTCACTGCATCACATGTCCTGAGGTTACTTAGCTTGGATGTCTCAGCGTTTGGCAAAGTCAGTTAAAACACACACACACACACACACACACACACACACACTCACACACACACACACACACACACACACACACAGTAAATGAGGCTGAGAAGTAGGTGAGCCATGAGTTCAGGAGCCAGTGGGTTGTTCTGAAGTGTGGGGTGTCCAGCTAGTGACTAGGAAGTTCAGGGTTCAAAGAAAGAAGACCAAGGCCAAAGATACAAATTTAGCAACCATCAGCACATGGAGGGAGGGGCGTTCATGGGAGTGGGTGGGGTTCCAGCAATAAGCCCCCTAGTAATGTTGGCAAACATTTTCTCAGCACAGAAACCTCTCACTGACGAACTAGGACATCACCGGCCCAGAGAGGAAAAGCAAAAGAAAGGCCCATGGTCACACTGACTTGGTGCTTTCTCTGTGGGGCCCCCAGTTCAGTTGTGGCATCTTCTACCAACTAGATGCTGCTGGCACATCAGTTACCCCTGGATGGGATCTGAATCTGATGTCAAACTGCTTCCATCAATCACCTGGTGAAGATAAACCATCCTTAGACCTAGACTGTCAAAAGTCTAAATGATTTTGAGTTACACCCCATCCTGGGATGCACGATTGCAGGAGTACTAGAGTCACTGGGGAAACCCAAATCGAGAAGAGGTGTCTCTGAATCCCACGTATGCAGAGAATCATCCTTTTATCCAGAAGGTAAATATCATGACTTCTACCCTGTAGGTAAAAAATATAACTTTTTTTGAGTTTATGTATCTATTTATTTTGAGAGAGAGAGAGAGAGAGAGAGAGAGAGAGAATGAGCATGAGTGGGGGATAACCAAAGAGGGAGAGAGAGAGGGAAGCCCAAGCAGGCTCCACGCTGTCAGTGCAGAGTCGGACATGTGGCTCAAACTTAATAACCGTGAGATCATGACTGAGTCAAAACCAAGAGTCAGATAGTTAACCAACTGAGCTCCCCAGGCGTCCCCCAGAAAACTCTTGAAGAGTTTAGGAGACCTGCCCAAAGTCATGCAACTATTAAGGGACAGAGCTGGGATTTAAATGGAGGGTATGTTGGCCCCAGATCCTAGTAGAAGGAAATGAAACAAGACTGAGTGCTGAGCGTCCCCAGCACTTGTTCTCACTCTTGCTTTCTCAAAACCCAGCACTCAGAGTGGGTCAGGAGGGAGAGTTCCATGTCCTCGGTTCTAAGAAGCTCGAGAATCGAGGTCACCATTTGATGAAGAAAGAGCTTTGATCTTTGAATAAGAAGAACTAGGTCCCGACGTGAGCTTTGCCACAACTTGCTGTGTGACCATGGCCAAGCCACTTCCCATCTGCGCTCCCCATTCTCTCTGTATATAGAAGACTCTGGAATCCTATGTCTCCGTGACTGGCAGGGGGCTTCCCTTAGATCCTAAGTCCCATCCACCAGGGCTGGCAGTACCCAATTCTCTCCTCCTAATGCCTTTCCTCCTCTCCATTCATACCAGCCATTCCAGCTCAAGCTTCCCAGCTGAGGGCCGGGTGTGGATTGTTTGAAAAGACATATGGCATCCCCGTGCAGCCGAGAGTCCAATCTCGAGGGGAAACCATTGTTCATTCATCTGGACCGAGTGACATTCTTTATGCAAGAATAACTCTTGATTAAAGGGTGAGTTTTAATGGAAACTAATTAGGCAAACTCTTTAGCCTGGGCATAATGATCAAATGAGCTGTCACACCGTACCTGATACAATGATCTCACTCGCTACAAGATTTTATTCCTTAGCAATTACACTCCCACATGGCACTGCGTGCCGTTATTGCCTGGAGCACACATGTCAAATTAAAGAGCAACTTATGCACCTGATATTTAATTATTGCCTAGTACTACAGACACCCGGGGAATGTCAAAGTGAGCAGTCCTGCTTGGGAGAAACGAAAACTGAAATCTTCTTCTGCAAGGGAGTGAAAAAAATAGGGATAAAATATGTATAGGCTACTATAGTTTCTTATTCAGCCGCCTTACAATTCACAGTTACAAAACCTTCTCTCCCCAACCTTGAATAATTTACCATTTTTTTTTCTTCATCCAGAAAAGTCAGCAGTAGGAGAGTTGTAGGTAAAGGCATGGGGGCCCTATTGGTAGTGTTTACCTATTTGATCGATGCGGTCCGGATCTGGTCAAAGTTGAGCCCTTTGTGCAAGTTATTCTTTCCCTAATGGGCTGTGACAGGAAAGAGGGTGCCTCGTGTGCCTCTTGAGCCCAAAGGGAAATGGTGCCTTCAAGGCTGAGCACTCGGGAAGTCCCATCGTGCACTTCAGTTACACTCAGTAACAAATTTGAGAAGTTGACCGAAGTTTCTCCCCAACACCTGTGTGCCGAAGCTGGGACAGAGAGAAGCCACTGGGATGTAAGGACCGGTCTCTACTTTGTGTGTTAGAAAGAGTCTGGAGACCTTTTCAAACATACTGATGCTTGAATCCCATCCCAGACTAATTAAATTAGGATCTGGAGAGGAGGACGGGGCAATTTTTTAAGGCTCTTCCAAGGATCCCAGTATTCAAGTGGATCTGAGAACCACCGGTATAAAGAGCCACCGGGCCTGACAGTAGCCAGTGCTGAGTGTTATGGCGGCTGCTTTCTGCCCTCAACAAGACAGACCCCCATGCCTCCGTTCTTTGCACATGCCATTCTCTCCTCCAGAATGCCCTTCCCAGTCCCTTCTTACTACCTGGAAAACAAGAACTGTCTTCCAATATCAAGTGCAAATGTTACTTTCCTATGACGTCTCCTCTGGTATCACCAAGGAAACTTGCTTCAGCATCCACCAGGAGCCAGACCCCGAGCTAAAAGGGTCCTTGATCCAAATTGTTTCCTCAGTGGGGGGTTCAAGAAGAGAATCCCCATGTCTCCGGCAACCATCTGTGTGTCCCAGCTGAGCAAATTCTAAGAATGTCTTGGTCCCTTTTGCTCCAGATAAAGAAATTCAAATTACCCATTATCAGAATTGCACAGCCTAATACTAAAATGCCTTAATGTGAGTGCTTTTGTATTTAGTAAACTGCACAGCTTGTGAAAACCCCCTCCAAACATCTGGCAGGAGGCCCAGCAGAGGTAAGGCTGGAACCTCTAATGATGGCAACATGTAAACAAGTGTTTTGTCTCGACGGATAATCATTAACTTCCAGTGTCAGGCTTACCCCCAGAGGTCTGGTTCCTCAGCCTTGCAAAGGCCTCTGGGAAACAGCAGCTGGGATGGGGCCTGTGCACAGACGCTGGGGAGGGAGAGGGTGGGCAGGCGTGTCACTACCAACGTGGAGAGGCAGGAGGTGATGGGCACAGCCTGGGAGCAGTTGCTTCTATGAAAAGCAGCGGAATCAGAGAAGCCTGCTCTCCTCTCGGGGACTTTGGCGCTGGGCAAGAATTTACTCTCAATTTTGCCATTGGCTGGCCATGTGACCTCGAGAAGGAAGCCTCAGTTTCTCTATCTGTCAAGGAGAGTTAACACAGGATCCTGCTTTATAGGCCAGTTGTAAGAAGTAGGTAGGAAAATATGTGCCAACAAGGCTTCTGGCACAACACTGGCTTCCAGAAAGCAGTTGATAAAGGGAAATTCTTTCCCCATTCCTCCCTTCAGTCATTCCCAACTGGGACCTAGGTCTGTCCGATGATCTTTTTCCTAACTCAGTAAATAAAGGATTTGACCCCACCATCGCTGGGCTGAAGTCTGTTGTGTCTGTGCACATGAATACTGAAACACAAACTCAATAATAAGAGAACAGATGGATTTTTATCCTCTCTCACTATTAACGAGTACCGGTGCTAAGTAATCTTTCACAGGGTATTCAAATCTAAATATGAATTCCTTCACTAAATATTAATTAATTGAGTAACCACTATGTTCTAGGCACTATGTGCACTGAGATGATTCAGGAGTGTGCCTCTGCAGCTCGGCTTCCTCAGAAAGCAAACAAGAGACAGACATCTGCAGGAGGAGGTTATTACGAAATGTAATTCTGGAATTTTAGGGTCTACACCTGTAAAAAAGAGAATTATGCCCCTCCAAACTTCATATGTTAAAGGCCCAACCCTCAACCTGACTATTTTTGGATATACGGCCTTAAAGGAGGTAATCAAGGTTAAGTGAAATCGTAACGATGGGACCCTAACTTGACGGGCCTGGTGTCCTTATCAGAAGGGAAAGAAACACTGGAGCTCTCTCCTTCCATGTGAGCACAGAGGAAAGACCATGGGAAAACATGGCAAGAAGGTCGCTGTCAGAAGCCAGGATGAGATGCCCCACCACAAACTAAACTGCTGGCACCTTGACATTAGATATCTAGCCTAATGAAACGTGAGATAACAACTTTGTGTTGTTGAAGCCGGCAGTCTGTGGTATTTCATTAGTCGGCCTGAGCTGACTAATAAAGGAGATGAAGGAAGTAGGAAGGGGAGGAGGCAGACACTGAGCTATAACGCAGGCCTGATAAAGACTTCAAATGAACCCATGAGGAGCTCTGGCGCTGGACTGGCCCTTCAGAGTCAGCTTCTTTCCAATGAGGCAATCCTCAAGAAGGCTCTAGAAGGCAGGACGCAGGGCATCACATACTCCATTGCGGCGAGCGTCCCTATGGACCTAGTGAGGTCCCTTTTCCCAGCACCCACCTGTGTCAGAAATGTCACAAATGTCATTTTATTAATTTTTTTATCCTCACGGTACTCCTGTGAGATACCTATTTCACAGAGAAATGAAATAATGTGTCCGAAGCCACAAAGCTGATAAATAATGAAGGCAGAATTCAAGAAGAGGCCCCTCTTTCCCAGTGATCCTAGTCTTGCCTTGACATCATGCTGCCTCCCCCTTAGAAGCTTCATCTTCTGCAAGAAGTAACCCCTGCCCTCTAGCACTTACATGCCCCCAGAGCACCTTGTGCCTCTCTCTTCAAAGCCTATAACACTTTGCCTTATTAGAGCTATATCAGTATATCAGTAGTATATTTGGCATTTACCATGTCTCAGACCCTGTTTTAGCACTTTCCAGGTATTAATTTATTTAATCTTTTCAAGACGTATTTCCTCCGAGGTATCAGTTTCATCACCCTCATTTTACTGATGAGAAGGCTAATAAGACACAAAGTCAGTAGATAACTCTCCCAGAGACACCCCGCCAGGGTTTGAACCCACGTGATCTGGTTGCACATCTTATACTGCTCTGTCTTGGGGTGATAATGGTCACATCTGCCTCCCTCTGGTCTGCAAAGATTTGGAGAGCTTGATCAAGTCTCGTTCACCTTTTCCATTCCAACACCTTACTTGTGACTGAGATACACTACGCTCTTTGTAAGGTCTTCCTAAACAACTGAGTGATGCCTTGCACACGAACATTTTGAAAATTATTTGACTCGAAGTATAGGGACAAATCCTAGAAGAAAAACAGACAAATAAAATCTGTTGGTTCTGTGGAGACACTGATATACCACGGGCGAATTTTGATTCTTTTACTGCCTGGATGTTGATAGAACATTGGTTTCTAGGAGCTCACATGGATGATGGCAGACTTTCCCTACATTTCCTATCGCGTCATAAGAGCATCTATTACATTTCTGAGAGCACTGCTGCTGGGAATGCAGGCTTCCCCAGGTCTCTGAGAATCTGACCCAGATCACATCTCAGGCATCACAACATGGCAATGTCCTCCCAAGGATCCCATGACCAATTCTAACATGAAGGGATCAAACCTCCCACCATCTCAACTCAGAAATGATTCATACCCAGCGATCATGTAAATAATAGCTCCGTGGCCATTTAAGCCTACTTCTAAGTAAACGTCATAAATGCACATATTCCCGAATGCTTCAGACCTTCGATCCATTAGGATGTTTAGATAAGCAGAACCTTCTACACACTTTGCAGCTGATAATGAAAACAAGCCAGTGGCCAGAGTGGTTCTTTGACAGAAATTACATTGAGTCCTCTCATTTCACTCCCAGACCTGCTTTTCACCTTACAGTCATTCATTCATTCACTCATTCACTCAACAAATGTAATTGGGATTCTACTGTGTGCCAGGTGGTTTTCCAGGCTCTAAGGATACAGCAATAAACCAGATGAGTTCCTTTGCTTCATGGAGCTCATAGTCCAGTGAAAGGATATGAACAATAAACAAACGATATTATTTCAACTCATGATCATTTCAACCATGCAAACAAAACAGGGAAGTGTGATGGAAAGGAAGTGAGCTGCAGGGAGAAACTGGTTTTGAAAGGATGGTTGGGAAAGGATTCTCCAAGGTGATATTTGAATTGAGACCTGAATAACAAGAGGTAGCCAAGCTTTAGAAAATTTAGGAGGACAGCATATCAGGCAGATAAAACATGAGTGCAAAGTCCCCGAGGCCGAGCTAAGCTTGCCAGTGCTGCAGGGAGACAAAGCAGGCCAGTGTCCATGGGGAAAATGGGCAGCAAGGACTGTAAGATACAAGGCTTCAGAAGCAGGCAAAGGACAGCCCATCCAGGCCCTTATAAGCCAAGGCGAGTGGTTTAGATTTTATAACTAGCATAAGGGGGAAACATTGAAGAGCTTTACCATATGATTTAAGTATTTAAAATATCACTCTGGTTACCAAGCGAAGAGTAAACTATAGGTAACACATGGAATTTTGGAGACTCAGTTCGCTTTCTCCTGGAGGTCTGGTCTGCTGATTTGGCTCCTGGTTCCAACCCCAGAGTTCCTGCTGAGCCGTTCACATTCTCCAGTACCCACCTCCGCCCCGCTACCCCTGCCCCACAGTACTCAACTGTTGCCTCTAGCCACTTCAGCTACCAGCCTACCCGCCCAGCTGGCTCGGCACAAGCAAGGATCAGACAGACCTTCTGGATCCCAAAGAGCATCGGGTTGGCTTATAAATGCCACTCGTAAGATCCAGAGGTGCCCATTGCCAGATCCATGGAAGCAGAGAAGAGTTGATAGCGTTCATCAAATTTTCTCCAATGCTCTACAGAGTGGGTGCTCCAAAGATACCGGTTGGGTCAATGGATGGGTACAGATGTGCTGGAAGTTCATTGTTAGCCTGGGATGCAGGGAGCCTCCAATGATGGAAGAATCTGGGGAAGAAGTCAGAAGGAAACTGCAGCCCAGCAAATATCACCTTATGTTAAAAGCTCCACACCGGCTGGGGTAAAGCGGTCCAGAGGTCCCCCCTTGGATTAGGTGGGACCCGCCAGACTGCCAGCCTGGTTCATTAGTGGCCTGACATCACACATCTGCAATGGGGTAATTTTTATATTAACTACTACCTCCCGCCATAATGAGTGCTCATAACTATGTTTTATATAAAGTCGACCATGCATTTGCACAGAGCCCATAAAGGGGCAGTGATTATGAACTATGCCGGGAGTCTGTGGGGCACCCACCATCCCCTACCAAGTCCAGACCCTTCCTGTGCGATGCATTTAAGTGACAAAGGATGGGTAGATTGGGAGAGGTGGGAGCTGTGAGTAAAGAATTCCTGGCAGGCCAGGAGGGGTTTCTGGGATGTGTCCCTCTCCTAAAACACCCTGGTACCAACCTATTAGTATTCAAGATAGACTCGGTGCTTGATGAAAACATTAGGTCTAGAAGAGGGCCACTTAAAAAAAATTTTTTTCCCCTTAACTTTCCTATTGCTCTCTTACGATTATATATAAGTGTATAAACATGCAGTACTTTATTCTGATTTGTTGAATTTTGTTTTAGAAAGGAGCCCCTCTCCTTGCGTCTGCGCTTAGTTGATGGGACAATTACGGATCTCAGAGGACTGGCCTAAGGTCTGAATCCACAGACTTGGCTTCCGTTGTAACTTCCACACTTACCAGCTGTGTCACCACACACGTTACCACCCTGGGCCTCAGTTTCCTCTTTCACAAAGTGGGATCACCAGACCTGGCAGTTTGGGCAGGGGTGTTTTGAGGATGAGAGCATAACACCATGTACTGAGATTTGTTAGTTTCAGCTCCATTCGCTATGTCAATTCATTCAAACCTCTCGACAACCCTTGTGGTGGGTGCTAATGACACTTCCAGTTTTAAAATGCAGAAACTGAGAAGATAGGAGGCTCCGAAGTTAGGACGTTCACTCCGAAGTTAGGAGGTCATGGAGCTGGTTGATGGAGCCAAACTCCAAGCCTGGGAGTCCGACTCCACAGCAGAACCCAGCACAGTGCCTGGAGCAAACACTGGAAAAATACTTAAAAAAAATTTTTTTTAATGTTTATTTATTTTTGAGAGAGAGAGAGAGAGAGAGAGAGAGAAAGAGAGAGCAAGTGGGGGAGGGACAAAGAGAGAGGGAGACACAGAATCTGCAGCGAGTTCCAGGCTCTGAGCTTCAGCACAGATCCTGATGTGGGGCTCGAACTCAAGAACTGCGAGATCATGACCTGAGCCAAAGTCAGCCGCTTAACCCACTTGGCCACCCAGGTGCCCCTTTAAACACTGGAAAAACAAATGACAGTTCTTAGGATTGTTTTGGCCAGCTTCAGGCCAACTCCATGTACAAATCTTTATTACCATCATCAGAACTTGGATGGGATTCCAGGTCCTTCTTAAAGGGGATGGAGACACCCTGAGGGACCTTGACAAGGTAGAGCTAGAGCTGCCTGGTGCCCCCAGAGGGTTGGTCCCTGGGCCACTGATGGAACAGATAAGGGGACAGACTGAGGGCAAGACTGCCCCGGGAGTGAGGCAAAGACAAGGATGTCAGGAAAAGGACACAGGGTAGAAGACCAGAAATCTGGCCTCTGGCCTCTGACCGTTGCTTGCCTACCATGGCACCCTGAACAACATTAGCTGCCCTCAAATGGATGGTAGGGGCTGTCGGGGCTGGCTCTGGGCCCAGATGTAAGGAGTGAAACAAACGCAGGGTGGAGAAGTCCAGGATGCTCATACTGAATTATGACTTAGACTGAGCGGGGGTCATGGACTCCCTATTGCTGAGTTTTCTTCCTAGAGGTCAGCCATCTTGTTTGGATGGTCCAGCATCCTTGCCCCGAAGCAGCCAGAAGCTCAAATGTGGAGACCTTGGTAGATGGGGTCAGGGAGCTGGAACCCTGGCCAGCCCACCAAGGATCTGTAGCATAGCCCAGCACATTTATGACTTCTTCTGGCCTCAGTTTTTCCCATCTGAGAAACGAGAGTGTGGATAAAACAAACTGTAATGGCTCTAACATCTTGAAAATGTCACATCCTGAAACCTGACTTCACCCACAGCCTAATACTAATATCCCTGGGGCTGAGTGATTTCATTTAGGTCAAATGATTTCCCTGCACATAAACAGGAGAGAAACAAAGGACCCCTTTCTCCAAGTTGTTAGCTCTCACACAGAGGCTCACACATACTCACACACATGCACATACGCCCTCATAATGCTTAGACAGCCCGGGCGGGGCCCCGACCCCAGTTGTGCACAAAGGCACACACACACAGACTTTCAGAGGCACAAACACCTGGACTCTCTAAGCTGCTCCTTCCCCCACCCCACTCTTGCTTGCTCCCGGCCCCCCCCACCCGTTTCAACACCCCTGCTGGGAAGCTGAGGCCCTGGTGACTCTGTGAGCTACCTAACCTGATAGACTGGTGCCACCCAATGGTCAGGATCAGAAATGCATCCTTCGTTCCAAGAATCAAAAGGGATTGGAAAGGTCCGGGTCACTGGGTCCATCCCTCTCCTAACAAGACTGTATCCAGAGCTGCCATAGACAGACGAGGCTTCCATGGTCTTTAAAACCTTTCTAACAATGGTTTCCTCACATTATACCCCTATTTTTTCCCCCAAAGATCAGGAGATTGCCATTGACACTCTGGGTAACCTTGCCCTAGAGCTTAAAAATTATTAAGCGCAAACTATGTGTTCAGCACCATTCTAGAAGCTTTAATGCTCACAACAGCTGTCTTTTCAGGGCATATATTACTGTTTTCATTGTGAAGAGCTGCAACCAAGAAGGAAGGGCACTAAGATAATACTCTAGCTCTAATTCAGCAGCCTCTTAGCCATCCTGGACCTCAGTTTTGTCATTTGTATATGATTGGTTCCATTCATTCATTCATTCATTCCATGATCATTGATTGAGATCAATTATGGACTAGGATATGTGTTTGTGGATGATATTCAGCAAGTACCCATGTGTGGCCTTTGCCCTTAAGAGGTCCCAGTCTTCTGGAATCAGTGACAACTTATATCCTCCTAAGTCCCTGACTTTATAACCTTAGTGGCTCTTTTTTGCCAAATTGGACAAAGACCCTAAGGAGAGGCCAAGGGGAGGAGCATAAACAAGCTATAGCCCAGAGTGACAAGGTACCCAGGCCGTAGAGCAGGAGGGAGATCCGTGTCCTTGTCCAAGAGTCCCCTGATAGTCTGGGACTGGTGAATCTGAAAGTGCCTTAAACCTGCCAAGGGCCCAGACCCACTTGAGAAAGGAGGAGAAGGAACTGTGGTTATCCGGCTTCAGAGTAGGTGCCCTTTGTGCCACACCAGAGGCTTCTGAGAGTACACCAGACAGGTTGGAGCCCGAAGAGGGGAAGCACGTCAGAAGCCGGAAGATGAACTGATGGAACAAAGCTTTAATAATAACTGTGCTTACTATAGCATCTGTCTCCACTATTCTCTCATAGATTCACACTGCCCCAGACCCACTCCTTTGCCGCCTAATCCACCTCCCCCAGTTTACCAGTTCTTAACCTTCACTCTTGCTCTTTGTAAGTAATAGCATAATAGAACCCTAGAATGTCAAGCACTGAAAGAAATCATCAAGTCTAACCTTTGTGAATGAGGAAAATAGCACCAGAGAGGGTTAGAACTTGCCCAAGATCACACAGTCAATGAACAGTATGGTTGGGCCTAGAGTTCAGGTGTTAAGACTTTCTAGTGTGAAGTCTTTTTCCTCCTTTTCCCTCTTCATTTCCACTCACATGTATTTAGACATTGATGAGAGCCTTCTACAATTCTGAAACATCTCTTTATCTTTCCTCTCTTCTTAACTTCCCTCATTCAACCATACTGGATCACAAGCCTCTTGAAGATAGAAAATGTCTTTCCTTTGGGGCACCTGGGCGGCTCAGTCAATTGAGTATCCAACTCTTGATTTCAGCTCAGATCATGATCTCACGGTCCCTGAGTTCGAGCCCCATGTCCATCGGGCTCTGCACTGACAGTGCGGAGCCTGCTTGGAATTCTCTGTCTCCCTCTCTCTCTGTCCCTCCCCTGCTCACTCTCTGTCTCTGTGGCAAAATAAAGAAAGAAACATTAAAAAAAATCTCTTTCCTATTTCCAAAACCTTAATACTTAGCACAATGATTAGCATGTAAATGCTTAAGATTGGATGAATAGATGGATGGGAGGAAAGAAGGAAGGAAGGAAGGAAGGAAGGAAGGAAGGAAGGAAGAGAGGGAGGGAGGATAAATAGAAGAATGGGTGAGTGAAGTGTTTTACGTAGAATTTCTGCAGTCACCTCTTACCTGGTCTCCCTGTCTCCAATTTCCCCACAATCTGGGATACCCTTTACAGTGGTATTAGAATAGCCCTTTTATAAAAATTAAAAAAAAAAACCAGAATATTTCTATTTATTGTGCAAAAGCATTTGAAGACTTTCCTATCATCTAATGAATAAGTCAAGACCAGTTATCTTACAATACAGTATAAATGAGTCTTTCATCTATCACACCATCCTCATAGGTGATTAACCACATAAGCACATATACATCACACCCCCGAAACTCTAAAAACACTTAACAAGTCGTCGTTCCATAAGGGAAGCATGCATAGCCTAATTTCCAGGACTTTGTACCATTCCCATATTCTCAGATTCCTTTCCTGTCAGTAATAGAATCTGTTAAAATCGTAACCAACCTTCAAAACCCGATTCAAATGCCACCTCCACGAAGTCTTCCTTAATTCCCTTGATGAAATTGCTATACTCGGAGCATGTGTTCCTTCAGACTTTGGTAAGCATGGTACACCTCATTCTGCCCCTCTTAAAATGACCTTTCAAGACCTTTATAGTGGACATTGTAGTTGGTGGTTTTTATGTCCATTGCTCCCAACAGACTCTTGGCCACGGGTCTGAGGATCTGACACAAAGTAAGCGCTTATCTGGCATTTGTTGAATGGACCTTCTTCTCACTACGCCATATGCTCCAATTGTCCCTGAGGGGGCAGTTATATTTTATTCTAAAACCACTTAAGTTATTTCCTATGCCATTATAAGCAGGAGCTCTACAGGAGCAGAACACAGTGTCTCCGAAGAGCCACAGCTCTAGGGCAGGGACAGAGCAGGATTAGAGAGCTGAAAGTATTGTGGAAGCAAAAACCGATCTCTTAGGAAGGAGGTGTGTCCAGGGAAAAGAACTGAATTCCACTGGTGGAAGACCTGAGGAGTCAAATCTTGTCTCAACCTGGAATTTTGTCCACAATAAGAGCTAAAAAGCCATGGGTCAGCCTGCCTCAGGAGTTAGTGAGCCCTCTGGTCCTGCAAGTATCAATGTAGTGGCCCTGGATGACCACGGAGGACAAATATGAGGATATGGGATATTGTATAGGGGACTATAGCATAGGGAGTAAAGCCAGACGACGTGACTTGTAAGGTCACCTCCAGCACCGAGAATCTGGGATTCTATCACACCTTCCGAGAGTGGCCCGACCAAAATTACCAAAGGCTCGGATTGACTTCTATTGCTCTTTCCCACCCTTAATTTCAGAGCTCACCTTGACCCTCCGAGAACTGCCATAACAGAGTTTCCAGGAGTAGGAGAGCCTCCTCTTGATGCCCCTGGAATATCCCTTCAGCTGACCCTGTGCCTTGGTGGATGGTTCTCATATCCACTGATAACTCAAGCGGCGCTGGTGGGATTGGGACCCAGGTGCCCACACAGTGACCCACTCACTAATGCCGCTTTCCTTGGTCTCTCTCCTTTCTTTGTCACCCACTCCCTCGCTGCTTCCTGGAATCACTTTCTAAATAGTCTACTTGTACCCAAATCTTTGTCTCGGCGCCTATATTGAGGGATACAACTCATCCTGGCGAGGGGCTAAACCACAGACTTTGTGGTTTACTCAGCTTTGGATAGAAAACCCAGTTCGGTGACCTTGAAAAAGATAATAAACCTCTCTGAACCTACTTCAACGTGTAAAAAAAGTTGGCTAAGACCTGCTTCCAAATTTCATAATGTTGTGTGTGACACAGCTGTCTGTCGTTGCATTCACTGGGTGCTTACTATGTGCTAAGATAAATAAATGCCACATATATAATCTCTAATCACTAACCTTCCCACCAAACTAAAAGTACAATAGAGATTTTAGTGGGATGATGGTGCCTCCCCCCCAAAAAAAGATATGCCTCTGGAACCTGTGATCTTATTTTGAAAAAGGGTCTTTCAGATGTAATTAAGTTAATGATCTTGAGATGAGAACATCCTGGATTACCCAGGTGGACCCTAAATTCAACGAAGAGTGTCCTTGTAAGAGACAGACTAGGAGAAGACACAGAGGAGAAGCATGAAGGCAGAGGCAGAGACTGGAGTGATGCATCCACAAGCCAAGGGATGCTTGGAGTCACCATAAGCTGGAAGAGATAAGGAAGGATTCTCCCCTCAAGCTTTTAGAGGGAGCTCAACCCTGTTGAAACCTTCATTTTGGGTGTTTGGCTTCTAGAACTGTGAGGGAATACCTTTCCTCTGTTTTAAGCCACCATGTTTGTCCTGAGAAACTAGTAGAATAGTATTTATTGTACTTGTTTCACAGATAAGAAAACAGAGGCTTACCAAAAAAGTGGCCTACCCACAGTCACCCAGCCAAATATGGCAGAGCTGGGATTTGAACCCCAGCCTATCTGACCGCACGGTGGCCCCTCTTACCACCATATCCAGGGAAATAAGTTGTGCAATGTGCCTAGGACCATGATTACAGATGCCCAGAGACTGTTACTTTCCTCACTCTCAACTTTTCCTTCCTGTTGCCCATGCTACCCACTGCCCATTGCTAGGCAGTCAAGAGTTAATCAGATAATCCAGTTCCTGCGAATCCATGAGCTCTCCTGGAGAGGGTTCCACCTGGGATACAATTACACACACATCCAGAAGGTCTTTAAGAATCAACTTGTCTGGTAAGCATTTCAGCTCCACGGCAGCCAGTGGAAAAGATAGATTGGGGCCTGTGCCTTGAGTTAATGTCAGTCTGAACTGAAGATGTGCCAGCATCATCAGAATAGATTCTTTAATTAACCTGCTAATCCTGTCAGGGATTGGGTTCGCTCTCTTCTTCCAGAAGTATGTTAGGTGTCTCTTCTTTCACCACTTTGTCATTGCTCTATTTTAGATTCAAAGTGCTCTTTAAGCTATGCTTTAGAAGGCTCTCTGTCCTCCACATCAACTGCTGTTGACAAAGTGGCCCCTCAAGCAGCATCTTTTTTTTTTTAATTTTTTTGAATGTTTATTTATTTTGAGAGAGAGAGAGAGAAAGAGGCAGAGCACAAGCAGGGGAGGGGCAGACAGAGAGGGAGACACAGAATCTGAAGCAGGCTGCAGGCTCTGAGCTGTCAGCACAGAGCCCGACGTGGGGCTCGAACTCACAGACTGTGAGATCATGACCCGAGCCGAAGTCGGACGCTCAACCGACTGAGCCACCCAGGCGCCCCTCAAGCAGCATCTTGTTGCTTTCCCGCCACACCTCTCTCCACAGGGTCTTCAAGAAGCAAGACGTCAGCAACTGTCAGGCAAGAAATACATTTTGAGCAACTATTTTGTGCTTGGCCCTGATCTATGTGTGGCAGAAGACCGGGGAGTGACACCCAAGTCCTGCCTTCAGGCACTTGCCTTCAGAAAGGGAGAAAATAAAGCAGGTGACTGTGGTGTTTCCCAGTCTTTTTATTTGATAGCAGGCGTAGAAAGTGGTAATAAGTTGAAGGGAGAACTTAGATTCACAAAGCTGCTAGTGGTCAGAGGCGATCAGCCCACAAGTCACCCCCCAAGATGAGGGGACCAGTATTCCCCACTTTCCCTGTGCCTTGTGGGAAGGTATGCTGGTAGAAAATTATAGCTTTCATCTTTGCTCATTGCAGGATGACAACATCCCACCAGTTGAATGTGGATTCTGCAGTTAACCTTCAACGTTGTCAGTTCTTCCTCAATTTGTCAGAGATGTGATATTAACAAGGAACATTTCTTTAGCTACAACTTTTTCTGTGCCGCTCCCCCCAGGTTTTTCTCTTTATAATTTCAGATCCAGCTACCTCTAAACTTCTAGACTGGGCTCACGGGAAACAGAACAAATGGGCAAGGAACAAGTTATCAACAGGAAAATTCAGAAACAATTGATAAATGTTTAGTTCAACAGCTTCTGTTGGTTCTTGTTTTGCCTGAAGACATGGCGGGGGTGTGGGGGGGGGTTGTTTTTACAGTTTGTTTTCCGGTATTTGCATTTTGAAAGATGATCTTTCAAAAATCTGTAGAAAGGGCCCCAAATCCAGGCATTCTGCAACCTGAGCAGTTTTTGAAATTCACCGAAACAAAGTAAGAATAAATCTGTCCCCCACAAAAGTACAAATAAGATGCTCCAGAGATGATAAAATTCCTCTGTGCGACAAAGAAATGATGTTTCCTCTTAAAAGTTATCCTTAGTTGTACTCCATATCACCCTGTTGCTTTTATCTACATAGTAGAGTGTGTTGGGGGAGAGGAAGCCCGTGAGACAAACCAGAATCACGTGTGATGTATTGAGAAGAACATGCCAGGACCTCAGTGGTTTCCTGCCAGAGACGTACGCTTGAATCTAATCATGAGGAAACATCAGGCAAACTCAAAGTAAGGGACAGTCTACAAAACAGAAGGCTTACACTCTTAAGAATATGTCAACATCTTCAGACTAGGAAATCTTTCCAGATAAAAGGACACTAAAGACTCATGAAAATTAAATGCAACCTGTAGTCCTGAACTGGATCCGGATCCAAGGGGGAAGAAAAGTGCTATAAGAGACATTGTCCTGATAATTGGCAAATTTTAATAGTTTCTACAGATTAATATCAATATAAAATTTCTTGATTTTGATAATTGTACTGCAATTACATAAGGAAAAACCCTCGTTCTTAGGAAAAGCACACTGAAATACTTTAGACAGATGGATAGATAATGGATTATGGGAAAACGTGGCAATCGTTAACAATCAGCAACCCGGGTGTTTGGTATATGGGAGTTCTTTCAAAATTATTGAGACTTTTCTGTAATTTATAAGGACACCAGCTACGTTGGGTTTGAGCCCACCCTAATGACACCATTTTAACTCGATTACATCTATAAAGACTCTCTCCAAATAAAGTCACATTCTGAAGTATTATGAATTAGGATTTTAAAATAAGAAGCGGGGGGCACACAATTCAACCCAGAACACCCACCTGTGAATTTGGAGTCCTGGACTCCGTTATTTCTATGAGTCCTTATGACATTAACGTTTTACATTTCCAGAAGTCCAAGACTCCCAATGTCCAATCAATGCTTATTGGCTGGCCAGGACTCAACTCCAACCCATTACAAAGATACAGAATTTCACATTCCCAAGCCTACAATGAGAAAATAAATCAAACTTGGGAGAACACACATTAGCAGTCCATCTCTACCATCTTCTGAGTTTTCCAAGTAGTATGAAGGTAATGTTGAACAAGACCTTGGGGCCTGATAGCTACCACAGTCTTCCTAGTATATTTCCTGTGGCTGATGGTTGAAAGATTGGTAAATCCTTCCAATCATTTTTTGCACAAAAAATTACCAAGTGCCTACTATGAGTCAGGCACTATATGAGTGCTGCAGCGAAGGTGAACAACATTCCATGCATGTTAGCATGGGTGCTAGCATACTAGCATGGGTGCTGCATGCTAGCAAGGGTGAAAGACAGTCATGCTTGTGGCCAACTAGATCCTTCTGTTGGGATGCAATGGAGAGGAAGAGAGAGGAGGATACTGAGAGACAATCACTTCAACACGAGGCTATTCCACTCACAAGGTGTGCCCTGTAGGGAGCTTGAAATGGGAAATTGCTGGGAACCTACTACTCCCTCGATGAGCTCAGTTCCCATGGCTTCTAATAATGGAGTTTCTCAACTTTCTTGAGCGGCATTGTGTATAACTTTCAAGGATAATTTTGACTGAAATTGTTGCCTTACACTTTGGAACTGTACATGCCCACTCCCTAAGGTACAATCACTGAATGTGCTCAGTTTACAGAGCTGTGATCAATCACCAAGTTTGGTGGTTAAGAGTGAGAGAGAGAGAAAGTGGACAATTTACAAGAAAGACATAGCAAACTAATAAACTCTCCTTTCTGTTCCTCAATCCCACAAACTATTCCTGTTTGTTTGTTTGTTTGTTTGTAAAGGAAGCAAAGACCCCATGCTTAGAGTAGAAGCTCCAGATTCGGTACTGAAGGACGTGACATCCCCAACAACAAATTACAAGGTGTATGAAATGTAAGTCTAACTGTAAAGTCATAAAGTTTGGACTAAAATAAAGTCCAGACTTATGTCTCAAAGGCATAAGGGTTGTGCCCCAATTCTGAATCCACCATAGGCCCTTGATTAAAATCTGTTGGTTAAAAAAATTACCTTTCATTATGATGCATTTCCTCATTTTTCTTCCATATTGAGAGTGACAATTTCCATTTGTGATGATCAGCCACAACATGGATGCAAATGTGCTAAGGAAAATTAGGTGTATGAGAGCGAATGTCTTATAAAAGACCATTTTACATCCTAACCCAGCAAGCGGAGAATTACTCCTGCTCTCTGTACTATATGCAAATGCTCAGATTATAGCTAATTATATTGTTGCAAAGCAGAGCCAAGAAACTGCTACAATACTTCTAGTCTCCTTGGGGAACACGCCATGAAAAGAACTTTTTTTTCCTCCTTTGTAAATTACACTATGATATAATTGGGTCTCACTGTTCATGTAACACCCCGCTCAGGGATAGCGCAAGAAAAACGAACAATGTCTTACTAAGTCCCTGTTAAGATCATTAAATGTAGATCATAACACACTAGCAGGCGCCCCAATCTTAATGTGTCACAGTAACAAAACCGGGAAAAGAAGAAGTGACAAGTTGCGTCATATTATTTTTCTCTTACAATGGAGTTTAAGGTAATAAAGTGTTAATGAATTCGGCCCGGCGTAGTTGGCATTGTGAGAGAACTTCTTTTTATTTTTTACTACATTGTAGGAAAAATTGTCATATTCTGTTAGGCAGCTGTTTAGAGAAAAGCTTTGACAGTGTATAATTGACTCTATTTTTACTGCATTTTCATACGGCATTGTTAGAATTATATACTGTACTGGGTTCTGCTTTTCAGTTTTACACACTGAGAAATTTTCCCCTTAGACAATTTTTCGCTGGGGATGAAAGAGAGCCCAGCTAGCCAGTTAGAAGTGGCACATCCCAATTTTCTCCCATTGGACACCTTTTTAGGGAGTTACTGAATTATTGTCGGAATGCTTTCCAAGAGAAGGGACCGCTAAGATCGACCCCTTCAGCCTACAGCTGGAGGAATATAGAAGTACGTTTCTAAAATCACACACACACACACACACACACACACACACAGTGCACCAAAGTGGTAACCGTAGTTCCTGGACATTTTCTCTAGGAAATAAGAATCTGAGAAGTGTGGGTGATTTTTCCTGTATGTACGTATGTATTTTTGTCAAGGGCCTCTTTCTCCTGGGGAAGGGCATTCACTAAGGCAGCCCTCATTCCTACCACGGTGTGTTTTCTCTACGCCAGGCTGATTAGGTGCTGCAGACACACTTGATGACTACTTCATTCCCATGTTAAAGTTTAAATGACTACTTCATTGTGTATTTTAAAGTTTAGTTTTATTTCTGATTCGATTCAAGTCAGCGTGGATTCTAAGATATGTGTCTCCCTTCCCCCTACCTCCGACTATAGCAATGTAGCATTTCCTCCCAGGTGAGAGGAACAGTGATAGAAGAAATAGTGGACAGTCAGGACAGCAGGAGCAGGGGCGCACACATCAGGAAGGACAGTGACTGCAGACTTCTTGTGCTGCTGTCCTAGCATGTCCTGGCTGGACATCAGGCCAAGTTAAGACTGTGACCTTTTGGAGTCAGAAAGCCCCGCGTTTTAATCTTGGTCCCATCGTATCCCAACTGTGTGACCTCAGGCCAGCTCATCTCTTAAAGCCCTTTCAAAGGGTACCGACCACTGAAACACTCACTGGGGTATTATAAAGATTAAATGAGATAATGCATTTATAAAGCACTTAGCAACACACCCAACACATGGTGAGTATTCAATAAGTGATTGCTATGGCTGTTATGATCCATGACAGACAAGGACCCAGTGCATTATTTTTTTTATATATAAAATGGGGACATTAATACTCTGGTCTTGACAAACTGTAAATTGATTCTCTGACTCTCCCAGCCCCACCCCCCATTTGTGCACCTTCCCCCTTGTCTATTCATATTTTTCTGTGCACTTGTGGTTACTGCCAAATGAGTAGAGCAAAATGGGAACTCAATTGAATTGAAAATACATACGTCAGTGTCGCAACGTGAGAAAGGTGCCATCGTTGGGCCATCACTTCCCATCACACACACACACACACACACACACACAGCCCCCACAAGTGCCTGAATTGTTCTGTGGGTCTTCAATGAAAAAACACCACTATTTCTCAGTGTAGGGGTGATCATGTGTGGAAATAAAATGATTGCCTTTCTTTTTTTAAGTTTATTTATTTGTTTTGAGGGACAGAGAGAATGCAAGCCAGGGAGGGGTGGAGAGAGAGAGGGAGACAATGAGAGAATCCCAAGCAGGCTCCGCACCGTCAGCAGTGTGGAGCCACACATGGGGCTTGAACTCATGAATGTGAGATCATGACCTGAGCTGAAATCAAGAGTTGGATGCTTAACTGACTGAGCTACCCAGGCATCCCGCATGATTGTCTTTCTAACAGCGATAATAATAGCTACAACTTACATAGCACTGTTATGTGCTTTTTATTTTTTTTTTATTTTTTTTTTCAACGTTTATTTATTTTGGGGACAGAGAGAGACAGAGCATGAACGGGGGAGGGGCAGAGAGAGAGGGAGACACAGAATCGGAAACAGGCTCCAGGCTCCGAGCCGTCAGCCCAGAGCCTGACGCGGGGCTCGAACTCACAGACCGCGAGATCGTGACCTGGCTGAAGTCGGACGCTTAACTGACTGCGCCACCCAGGCGCCCCTGTTATGTGCTTTTTATATGAATTAATGGATTTACCACGCATGGCAACCCTACAAGATAGGCAGTATCATGATACCTATTTTACCGATGAAGAAATTGAGGCACAGAGAGGTTAGCCTGCTTGCCCATAAACACACAGGAAGTAAGGGACTGAGCTGGGATTCACACCCAAAAAAATTGGCTTCAGGGACCATACTTACACCGTTCTGTTATGATCTAACATCTACCACTTATCTAGCATTTCCTCTGCCAGGAACTCTGTGTTTATGGTACCACACTCGCCCACCCTTACTCAATATCATAGATGGGTTAGAAATAGAACCCAGATTCCAATGTAGGCCCATCTAACCCCCAAAGTCATGGAACATACAAGCTCCCAAGAGAATCGTGACTTTTCAGGAAACTCCAGGCAATCCGACTCAAGTGCCACCTCCCTCAGACACGTTCCCATCCACACCTGCCTATGCTTGCCTCACCTTTTTGGGAACCCACGCAACACATAGCACCTGCGTATTCAGCGTTTGAGTTCCATAGTTGTGCCACATGAGTTACTTGAAGCTCCCTGAAGAAAAACGCATGTCACTTGAGAGCTAGTTTCCTATCTTTCCCTTCTTACAGTCCCAGAACATCTGGCACAGAGCTAGGCATATAATGGACACTCTCTCATACTGGTGAAGACTTTACATGAAATCTAAAGAATGGAGACACCACAAAAAAAGTTGGGGCAATTCTTGTGCCTAAAATTCTCACCCTCTGTCCATGCTCCAACCATCCTTTTAATAAGATGGAACCTCATCACTTTGTATCAACAGCAAACTCACAGAGCAGCAGACAATGTCCTCCTCAAAATAACTTCTAATGAGGAAGCAAGAGCAGAGTCAGAAGGCATCTCTGATGCAAGTTTCATGGTAATTTTATTAATAGATCCATCAAACCAGTATGTTATTACCTGACTTTAACTTCTGGGTTTGATTATAGTCAGGTCCAATTCTCTTTCAACAGACATGGCCTCTGCTTTTACCTTGGTACCGGTGCTCATGGACCAGTGGTCTCCCTGCCTTCGTCCATGACCTCTCCCTTCCATCCCGTCTATGGCAAAAACAAAAAGCTGTGTGATCACCAAATTCATTTCCTTTTCCTCTGGGCAACATAGATGGAGAACATTCCCAGGCTTTGTGGTTAGCTGGGACCATATGAGTGGGTTGTGACCAATGAAACGTACACCAACATCACACGTGGCAATTCCTATGGCCCTTAAAAATCCCCCACTTGGGATCTTTCACTATCCTCCCATGGGAGGTTCATGGTGCCCATATTCTGACGTTGAGAAATGGGATCACAAAATGGAAGACCCCAGGTTCCTGAGTCACCATTTGGGCAAGAGCTGCCTACCCTCATTGAACTGTGAAGAAAGAAAAAATAGAATTTTGATTGCATTATGTCACTGATGTTTTTTGGAGTTGTGTGTTAGTAGTCTCTTACACTCATACTCTCTCCATGATGGCAGATGAGTCAACCTCTAAAGGATCTCCAATAGTATCTCTTCCAGAAGTTACTAGGAGTTTTCAATCCCACATAGGAGAGTCTTCTAGCCAGAGACCACATCTTGTTCAGCTCTGAATCCCCAGTGCTGATCACAGGGCCTGATCCAGAATAAACCTCTTTATCCAGTAAATATTTGAGAGTGCCTGCTGCATACCTGATGTTCTTACAGGCACAGGGGAGACCAGGTGAACCAGACAAATGTCCTAGTTTCCCAGAGCTTGTATTCGAGTAGGAGACACAGACCGTAGCATACAAACAAAAAAATATCTTAATAAAATTTCAGATACTTATAAGTATTTTGAAGGAAATGAAATGAGGCAAGGTGTAGAGACTGGGCTGGAATGGAGGAGTTTGGTCCATAAGATGGTCTGAAAGAGGCTTCTCCAAGGACATGACATTTAAGACTTAAATTCATACATCTATACACTCATTTAACAAATGGTTCTTGAGCATTTAAAATGTGTTGCTTTCTATGCCAGGAACTAAAAATTGGTGGATGTTTGCTGAGTGTACTGCTGAATAAATTTAGCATGAAATCCAGTTCTTTAACTTGGCATTCATGACCTGGCTTCAAGTCACCTTCAACAAAGAAAGAAGATGAAGGCAATGAGAGGGGAGAAAACACCAAGGACGAAAGGCCAGAGTCAGAGACAGAAAAGGGAAACAAAGAGAGAGGGGACACAGATGGAGTGGCTTGACCGTGTGTCATTCCATTCTCTATGATCTTCTGCCCCTACAGCCCCAGATGACAGGATGCCTCCTGCGAGAACTGGAGGTCTCCATCTAGGATTGTGAGGCAGCTCTTGTCTCATCCGACTCAGTGAAGGCACCTGGGATCCCATTCCAAATGACCCCTTTCATGCTAGACCAGCACGCTCAGCAAAGGGTTCCATAGACCCACCCATCCCTTGGGTCCAGATGTGCCCTCTTTACCTGACCACCTTCAGAGATCTCACTCCCTACACCCCTCATGTGTCTTCCAAGAACTGGCTGCTTCTGGATCCATCTTGAAACGTTACCAGAAGGCTTTTGCCCATAGCTACTAAACAGGAGGGGAAGCTCCCAGCAACCTTTGTTGAGGAAGTGAAATTCAGCCTTACCTTAGAGAAATTCTCAAACCTCCAGACAATGCTCAGGCTAAAGAGAAAGGAGTAGAGTCTGATGCCAGAGATGTTCATACCAAAGCTTCCTCTATGCCCTGTAGGGTCCCACTGGAAGCTATGGGCTATGACTCTTAGAGATATGACTTCTAAATTTCTGGATGACACACAAGCCATTCCAAAAACAATAGAAATATCCTGAAAATGCTATTGTGTGAGAGCATGCCCCAGCCTTTACTCTTAGAGTGAAATATTCCTCTCAGACCATGGATTACTACTCAACTCTCCTGTTATCCTTTCCTGCCTGAGACCTTGTGTTCCCACCACAGTAAACTTCCCAGAAGCTCCCTTTCCCCTCTCCCCTGGCTCCTGTTTTTGTTTTCTTGCACTCACTCCATTTCCAAGTATTTGAATAAACTGTCTCTCTTTTTGGAGAGTCTGCCTCAGATGCATTCTTTATCCAGTTGATTTTTCATCCTTATGGACACAACTCAGTATTTCTTCTTTTGAGAAAGTTTCTATAATCCCTCTAGGTCAAGGTTTCTCAATAGCAGCATTTGTAACATTTTGAGCCCCATTATTCTTTGGGGTTTTTTTTGGGGGGGGATATCTTTTACATCAGAGAACATTTAGTGGCATTTCCAGCCTCTCTCTTCTAGATGCCAATGGCAAACCATCACCTATGTGACAACCAAGTCTGTCTCCAGACCTTGTCAAATGTCCGCTGGGGGGTAAAATTGCCCCAGTTGAGAATCACTGTTCTTTTTGGAAAAGGATTGTCCTTCTCTATATCCCCATAACATAGGAAGCTGCCATGACATCCCTTCCCCATGTTAGCATTCATTATACTGGTTTGTCAGCAAATTGCCCCCCACCTGAGAGCCTAAAGGGAAGGATCTATACCAACATGTCACATATGCCTGGCACCTAGCAGTCTCTCAATGAATGTTTAGGAATTAATGAATGCATGAACCAGAGTGAGATCTGCAGGAACAGACTTGATGAAACTCACCTCCCCATACTTCCCAGTCTGAGCTGACAAGAACTAGCCGTTCTTCCTGATCCAGGTTCTCTCCCTGCTGGTCTCTCTGAGAAATTGGACTTCTATGACTATAGGCTACCTCTGGTCCAGTTTGGACCATTGTCTTCTACTAGCTTTCCAGTCACTAAGAAAGTCAAGGTTTTTAGTTTCTTTCTAGGACTTGCTGTCAAAGTTTAATTTGAGCTTAAAATTTTAGTCAGCCCCCTCCCCAACCCTACAATAACATAGTGTTGCTCCTGAAACTGCAGTTCCTTGAAAGAAGTTGCCCTGTTTTGTTTATTTTTGTATCTCTGCCCACACCCAGTTGCCAAGCACTGTCTCCTGTGCGTGCAGAAGCATGTGAGAGGTCAGCAGGGCAATATCTGCTGAGTGCATGGCAAGTATGTGCCACTCTAAATTCTAGAAGGGCAAGAACTCTGTCTGCCCTGCAGTGAACCCCCAAAACTCTTAGCACACCGAATAGATGGATGGGTAAATGAATGGTTGGTTGGATGAAGCGTTGTTCTAAGGGTTTCACACATGTGGTTTCATTTAATCCTCATGAAAAACCCATGAGTTAGGTATGACAGCCCTTTGTAAATCAAATGAGAAAAACTGGTGCTCAGAGTGATCACTCCCTGCTACTAAATCAGGTAACTAAAAAATTATGGACCCAGAGCCAAATTTAGGTCTGCTTGACTACAAAATCCATACTTTAAATGTGTGCCAAATGAATTGAGCTGCACCAAACTTTCCAGGACTAATGATACCTGGTCGTCTTGACTGGATTCAAGGCCTCCGGCATCTTCACAAAGGTCCTCCTGGGTTATGAGACACTTCAGGACAACTGGAGCATAGCAAGTCTTTCTCGAAGGGTGTTTTCATGTTTGGGTTGCTGCCAAACTAATTATACCCCGGAAGGGAGGACAGAGTCAACAATTGGAAGCATGCTTAAAGAGAGAGCTCAACAGGCTTGATTTGGAAGACAGGATAGGGAGAGGACTTGGAACACAGAGTCGAAGCCAAAGGATCTGGAGAAGACACCACTCTGGGGGCCACAATACCTGACTTCACATCTCTGCAGAGAAGTCCCACAGAAGAAGGTTTGGACACGTTTTGTATTGAGCCAAGAGACTAACAAAGATCAAAAGATATGGGTCGAGGATCAGGAATAATAAAAAGCTCCTTATAGTTAACAGTGAGGAGGGAGGGGGGAAAGAGGGAAGGAGGAAGAGGAGGGAGGGACAGGAAGGAAGGAGACAAAAGGAAGGAGAAAGGGATGAGGGGGAGAAAAGGGAGGAAGGAAGGAAGGAAGGAAGGAAGGAAGGAAGGAAGGAAGGGAGGAAGGGAGGAAGGGAGGGAGGGAGGAAGGAAGGAAGGGAGGAAGGGAGGAAGGGAGGGAGGGAGGAAGGAAGGAAGGAAGGGAAAGGGAGGAGAGGAGAGCTATCCTGGGTGGGTCTCTATTCCCTGAACCCTATCAAGCCTGACTAGAACAACTTCCTGGAAGGCTAATAGGTGCTCAACATAAAGTAGCTATTATTACAGTCATTACAATTAATATTTACCCAGAGAATTTGAGCATAGGGGTGGGTTGGACCAGCTGATCTTTAAAATTCCTTTGAGCCCCAGGCTCTCACTCAGAGAGCCCCCAAGTGTAATGCTTCCCTTCTTTGTAGTGATCTTGCCGTCTCGGCTCCACTGCCCTTCACTGCTGTCTCTTCAATCTTTCCACCTCACCAATTCAAAATACTTTCCTAACACATGACAATAACGTGAAAATAGCAAAAATCAAGTCCCAAGTTTCTGTCAAACCACCTAATCATAAAACTGCCAAAGTCAAATGCAGAAAGTCTGTTGATTAAAATTCCCTGTTATAACAATAAACACCTGACCCCGAGCTTCAGCAGATGGCTGGGAGTGACATCAGTCCTCCTGACTCCGGACCTAAGTGATCTTCCAGAAATGCCTCCTGAAACTGTGGCCTTTCCTGGGCCTCCATAGTGGCTGTCCCAGCACCACTGGAGGCTGGCTGGGTAGGCCTGAGCTAATTGTTTTTCCTGTCAACGGACCAAGATGAGATAAAGCCCAGCCAGATAGAAGCCCAAGGAGCAATCTGTGACACCAACGTGTAAATCCTTTGGAGAGGAATAAAAGCATGAGAGTAGTTCGTGCCCAGAGTCCAAGTATAGCCAGAGATGTCCCAGCGGAACATTGCCATGCATACTCAACCCCACCTCCCCATGCTGTTCCTTCTAAGCCACTGGTTGTGCAACAGGCACACCTTGTGTTAAAGTACAACATACTTATTCAGAAAACATTCGTTTGACACCAACTATGTGTTACAGATCTGTACACATACCTGTATGCCATAAACATATGGCTGCACATGATTACCAGGCCCCGCAAAGATACCCAGACACACACCTTCCGCAAACATGGCACATACACGCACAGACACAAACACACGTGCAAACTCATAGCAGTGTAACATGCACATGTATGAAGTCGTAAGAAAACATGCATATTGCATTAGAGCCTTGGTGCAAGGGACAGAAACCCAACTCACACTGGCTTTCATTAAGAGGGGACTAATGAAAGAATTCAAGAATTCAGCTGGGCCTCAAGAACAACCAAACTCAGAACCATGAACTTCACCAAGTTCATCACCTACTTTGGCCTCTCTTTCTCTGGACTATTTCTCTCTGTGGTGGCTTCTCACAAAAGCTCGTGTGTAGCTAACTGTGGGAAATAAGTTGTTTCTCCATGTATGGGAAACAGGGTACACATTCCTAACCTCGGACCACAGATCACAGTAGATAGAAATGACACAAGTGTTTTCTGGTTCCAAGACCAAAAGTCCAAGGGATGTGACAAGTGATCCCAGGCCCCTTTGTTTGAGTTAGCCAAGGGTAGGTTATGCTGCGGTAACAAACACAACACAACACAACACAACAAAACGCCAAGGTCTCCATGGTATGCTCCCAGAAGGTTTATGTCTTACTTGTGTTATATATTTATCACAGGTTGGCTGTGGCTCTGCTCCCTGGTATTTCCTTTCTGAGCCTCAGGGTGACAAAACAGCCTTTCTCTGCATGTCACATGGCCGAGGGAAGGGAGGGGGAGAGGTGGCAAGCCATGCAAAGTCTCTTAGAACCAAGTGTGGTATGGGTTACCTGAGATCTCATGCCATTGGCCAAAAGAGGTCATTCAGCCATTCCTGACATCAGAAGGGGGAAAGGAGACACTGAACGCTTTGAACAGTTACCCAATCTATCGCACTGTCTCCTGACCATCCGTGACCTTGTGAGTGGAATTGACTCATCCCTTGACAGATTAAATTGAGCCAGGAGGCAGGACCTGGTTGTGCTTCTGCGGTGGCTCCAGCAGTAATACTCTGAATAAGGAGTAATGCTGTGAATAAATTGTCCCAACTGGGGATCGCTGGGCAGATAACATCGTTGTGCTATAACGATATCTTGGATGAGCTAATGTGTAGACATGGGCTCAGGCCAACAAAGTCACATGGCACACACAGGCACACACACAACTCCCATACACGGATATGGGCACACATCTGCAGACTTAGGAACACACACGAACCCGTAGCGGTACCTGCGTGTGCACACATACGTGCACCATGCACATGTTGAGGTCCAGTCTGCCCTCATTTACATGTTAACCCAAACCCACATGCCACCCTCAGGCCCACATGCACACTCCAGCTCAGCAGGGAGTGGCTGCTTCTGCCGCTGGAGAGATCAAAGGCAGCTGCTCCGTCTGCATATTTAAGGAGCCCCTGCTGCTTCCCTGTAGCTCTCAGCTGAGCCCCCTGACTAGGCAAAGCCCCACTCTGGGAAATACCCCCCCCCCCCCAACTCCGCCCCAGGAGAAAGGCTTGGAATCTAATCACTTCCTTCCCCAAGCCTTTTAGGAAGGACCCAGAAAGAAATCCTGGGTAGCATGGAAGAACAGCCCGGCGCCCATCTCCAGAGGTCAGTGCTAAAGCCAGGACTATCAGACAGAACAGACAGCCCTCCGGGGACAGCCAGGCTCAGTCCCAGGGAAGGAAAGACTGACATTGCCCCTTCACGGAGAACTTGAATTTCCTTTTGAGGAACACTCACGCTGCCCAGACTCGATGTTGGATTCGGGTCTTTGTGAAAAAGTCCCAGACAGGGAGCTGAACCCCAGGGCATAGTACTGGCTTTGCCACAGATGCATTTGGACCAGTCACTTTCCCCTTTGGCCTTCGGCTTTCTGGAAAAGCAGAAATTTAGAGCTACTGGAAACCATCCAATCCAGGAATGACAAACACCTGGCACACCTACCATTGCCCAACCCCTTCCACACCATGGGAGACATCTCTAGCCCACCACAGTACCACGTGAGCCTAGCCCACATGCAGCCTTGGAATACGTTTGTGCAAAATACTCTTTGTCGAGATACTAATTCATAAGGTAGACTCGTGAAAGGAGACCTATCACCAGCCCTGATCTAACCCTAGGACTTCACCGAGTAAAGGAAGAAAACACAGGAAAAAACTCTTCTCCTAATCTCCCAGAAGCAAATTAGGAGGCGAAAACAGGTGAAGCCGCAGCCCCTGCCGCCCCTTCCTCACCCATCCAGGTTTCATCCAAAGAAGGCAAGTGGTTTTCATCTCGTTTGCAACCTCTGATCAATTGGCAAGAGTCGAACAAAACACCACGTGGAGAAGACTTCGGACTCAGTAGGAAAGGGTATCATGATCAATTACCAACATCTGCCGTCAGGACAGGTGTGCAGAGCCAGCACCAAGCCTCATTCTAAGTTAAGCCACGTTTATAGTGAGGGTGAATGATGCACAGTGCTACACACGCGAGATGATGATCCTGACCTGCCCATAAGAGGAAATACGCTTCTGCCCAAGAGCGGAGATGTTTTGGTTGAGCCTCGGGAGACATGTAGGAGCCTGTTTAAAATGCCACTGCTGTGTGATAAGTGATGGGGAAAAAAAGAGGCGCAGTAGGTAGGGAGATGGGTGAAATGTGTTGAAACAAACGAACAAAAAAGCCACTGCCACGGAGGAGAGAAGTCCTAGGTTCAGGAGGCAACCAGCACTCCCTACTTAGGACCCTGCAAAAGTACGTTGCTGTTGCTGATTCCTTTTGCCCACAAGAGAAAAAACGGACCTAGTATCCCTACTGTATGGCTCCTTTATCGAAAATAGCACCAAAACAAACACACTTCCATAATGATAATTTATTGAACACCTACTATATGTCAGGCACTATGCTTGGCTTTTTACGCAAAGTGGATCTAATTCTCTCAACGTTGCTGCAAGCTAGATTGTGTATTCCCACTTTGCAGATAAAGAAATGAACACTTGGAGAAGCTATGTGACTTGCCCAGTACCATTCAGGCAGCAAAACGGTTGGATCTGAGCCCATATCTGGCTGACACCAAAGCCTCCCCTCTTTGTACTAGATAAGTTTTGAATCAAAATAAAAGCAAACATGAGCTCTGTAAGAATTGCACATAGCTTTGGGATGGGGGAGGAACCAATGGGATATTGGTACCCAAATCTGATGGCATTTCTCTCATCCCTCACTTCTTAAATTGTGCATCTTCTTGTCTATCAAATTCAAAGCCAGCGCATGGGTGCTGCTCAGATTTCCAGGTTTTGGCAAACAGATGCTGTGAAAATTTTATTTACACTTCTGAATGCTCTATAAAGACTTTTATTCTCTTTTATTTTTTTCACCACAAAAGCCTTAAGCCACCAATGAAGAAGATGTAAAAAATACAAATAAACATACAGAAAAAATAAGAAATACTCCTAATTTCATAATCTATCCCCCAGAAATAGACATTGTTAATACTTTAGGATATAGAAATTCCTTTATTTGTACTCCAAGACCCACAGTAGATGCACTGAAACCACAGACAGTACCAAACCCTATATATACTTATATACGATACATACATACATACTTACTATGCATACATACCTACTTACGATAATGTTTTTTAATGTTTATTTATTTTTGAGAGAGAGAAAGAGAGAATGGGGGGTGGAGGGGCAGAGAGAGAGGGAGGCAGAGAATCCGAAGCAGGCTCCAGGCTCTGAGTTGTCAGCACAGAACCCGATGCAGGGCTCGAACTCACGAACTGTGAGATCATGATCTGAGCTGAAGTTGGACGCTTAACCGACTGAGCCACCCAGGCGCCCCAGATAATGTTTAATTTATAAAGTAGGCACAGTCAGAGATTCACAAAAGTAAATAAATAATAAAATAGAACAATCACAGTAATATACTGTAATAAGTTATGTGAACATGGTCCCTTTCTCAACATATCTTATTGTATTGTTCCCACCCTTCTTATGAAGCTATGAGAGGATAAAATGCCTACATGATTGAGGTGAATGACGTAGGCATTATGACATAGCATTAGGTGACTATTGACATTCCGACTATGGGTGAGAAGGAGGATCATCTGCTTCCGAACCAAGATGGACCACAGGTAACTGACACCCATGGGAAGGGAAACTGTGGATAAGGAGAGTGACTGTATAACCTTGCAGAAGTTTTCTGTATAACTTTGTTTACATGGTGAATCCACACTGCAATACAATCTATTTTATTATCTGCCTTTTCCTCCACGATATCTCATGTTATTCATCTACTACATCATTTGAACTTACCGGTTAATAGTGCAGTGTGTGGATGTATTATATTTCATTTAACCAATAACTGTTATTGTATATTTAGGTTCTTTCCAATTAAATGTTATCATCATAAAAATATGATAGCTAAATCTTTGAATATCTTTATGGTTGGTAATTTCCTTAGAATAAATTCCCAGAATCTGAGGGTCAAATATATGAATGTTTTGTTACCTAATCCAAATTGCCCCCCAGAAAAATGTATATCAGTTTTCCAATTCTACCAGCTTCTCCAGACCTTTACCAATACTGGACATTTCTGTTTTAAATCTTTGACTGCTTCCTAACACTTGTGAACATGAAAACAGAGCAATGCACTTTGGAGGGGCCCCATGGGGCACCCAAGGGTCACAGGCCGTGACTGTGAAAATGGATATGTTGATTTATTTAAGTGGACATGTGTTAGCATCACTTGAAAAGAAGGCATCAATATACCATATCATGTGATGATACTCCACCACACAATAGCACTACATAGACCCGGATATTACATACTGTGGAGTGCTGTCTCCCCAGCTGGAGAGCAGGGGACAAGACCTAAACCATATTTGTCTCTGCAACCTTCCAGGCCCTAGTGCAGAGACCTGTGCTCAGGTGATATCTCTGAATCTATTCTCTTCATTTCTGTCAATGGCAAGGTCATTGGAGGGTAAAGCATCCAGCCTGAGGTTCCCCGAGAAAAACTAGAAAGAGAGATGGCTTGGCCTAGGAGAGCAGGCATAGCGTTTGGATTTAGGAGTTCTAAGTTCATGTCTTGGGTCCTCTGGTTGTTTGTGGCAAATTCCTTAACCTCTCTAAATCTACTTGCCTATTCTGGAAAAAAAAAAAAAAAAAGACATCAATACTGATTCCACAAGGCCCAGGTTAATTAATTAACGAGATAATACAAGTAAGGAGGCCTTGCAAATGGCAGCACTGTACTGATGTTCCTTGGACCATCATCATATCAAACACTTGGAGTTGTCGTATGGATGTCCCTCACCAGGGCAAAAATGCAAATTCAGAATTAATTGCTACAAGCTTTTCTCTACCTTCTAAAGATCCCAATAAATGTTCATGGTTAGGATGTTCGTGCAGACACATCTGAGTTGGAATCCAGGCTTTACTACTCATTGGGTTTATGATCTTGGGAAAGCAAACTAAATATTCTGAATCTCAAGTCTCCTGGACTATAAAATGTGGATGATAACAATGCCAACTTCACAATGGAAATAATATACCCAGTGTGAGGACCAAAGGAGATAATATATACATAAGTGCCTGGCCCAGGCTGGAGGTACAGCAGGAACTCAAGAAATACTTCCTTTTCTCCAACAACTGTGGGTAGGACTCCCCTATAAGTCAACTTCAGCCTTCTATCTGTCATTTTTTGTTGTGTAACGTATCACCACAAACATATCGTCTTTAAAAAGCAGCCATTCATTTAGCTCAAAATTCCATGGGTCACCACTCAGGCTGGGATCTGCTGGATGGTTCTTCCAGGGACCCATGGGGCTCATCCACACGAGCAGTGAGTGGCCTCACTCACATGTCTGGCAATTGGCTGTATATCAGTAGGGGCAAAGAATGTAACTGGGCCACCGGTCTCATCTTCTCACAGGCTGTTTGGGGCTCCCACACATGAGAGTAAGTGCATATTTCCAAAAGTAGCAAGAGGGCAAGTCACCGTGCACAAGTTTGTTAATGCCTGTGTGGCCAAAGCCAGACACATGGCCAATCCCAGATTCAAATGGTAGAGAAACAGACTTCACCTTTGCACGGAAGAACCTCCGACGTCACATTGCATGGGTGCGTACATACTGGGATGGGAAGAATCGTGGCCATTTTTACAGCTGCCTCAGAAGTGAGGGCTCCTTCCGTGGCTGTCTGTACCCTATGGCATTGCTCACACAAAAAGTAAATCCCCTCCGTGAATGTCAAAAAGTCTTCCATAACTTTGCCAGCATTCCCGCAAATCAGAGCCACGATGGTGCCATGATCTCCAGCCTAGAAGCTTGCAAGCAGGAGACAGAGACAAAAGAACAAATGCTTAAATTATCTGATGAATGTCAGATACATTAAACTAATTTATGTAATAATGTAAGCACAGTGATGGGAAGGTAATATGAGAGACATAAATTATACATTATTATTGTCAGTTCTAGCACTTATCTTAGTAGTGTGTCAAAATACATCCTGATACGTTAACATTTATAGAAATGAACAACAAGTGCTTGTGCTCAGGGATCTGGCAGTGAGAAGCTGGATGTCATTTGCATGTATGCACCCAGCCATCGTTGTCTTTCCAGGGAATGATAAGGTAAAAAAAGAGGGCGCCCAATGTTCTTGGCTCCCTTAGAGGGCCTTGGGCTCAAATCCGCCCGCCCCGGGCATGCATTTCAGAGTATGGCCAGCATGGAAAGCCATGGCCGAGCATGGTCTTGGGATCAGACTGACAAGCTTCTGGCTCTTTAATCCAAGTTGTCTCATCTCTCCAAACCAAAGTTTTCACATCTGTGAAATGGGAATGATAATTTTATCTTCAAAAGATCGCCATAAGGACAAAATGATAATATTTTGTTTTTCTTCTCACTGAGGTACCTCTTGGGTAATGGCAATAAGAGATGTATTGTTAAACAATGTTAAACATTGGGATTCCGAAGGAAAACCGTCCTCCTTGTCTGGAGCACAGTTAACAACTGCCCGACCATAGTTTTGTTATTGTCTTTCCATCCGTAAGATACTGTCTGATGTCCCCCTTTCCCTGTTGTGTAATGGCCAAACTATAATTCTCTTGCCCAGAGTATAACACCAGAGTGTAACACTAGTAGTAACCTCCTAGAGCTGGTGAGTTCTGCAGAGAACTGTGGATTAATCTTGGACACGTCCGGGGACTGGCCTCTAAGGCTGGTAAGATTCAGGGTCTGAATGACTCAGAAGTGTCCAGACATTAAAGGAGCCCATAAGCAGGACAACTCCTACAGGGAAATAAGGCCCTGGGGAGGGGAACCCAGCATACAGGGTCAGGCAGGTGGGCAACCATCCTCTGGGGTGATGACCCGAGGATGATGGCCCATCCCAAGGGAGTCAAGGGTAGACCTCCATCTGAGCCAAAGCCAAGCTCTGAGCACAGACAACCCCAGGGGAGGGGAACTGAGTGAAAGAGCAGACAGAAGCTTTGTAGAGAGCTCCAGAGGGAGCACCATGTACAGCCCACAGAAGCTTATCATGTCTACCCACTAGAGGTGAACCAAAGCCGTTTCAGTCCTGCCTGCCCAGTGTGCCTCTGGTCTTGATGCATAGGCAGGCTGAATCTACAGCAGGGACTCAAGGGCACTAAGCCCAGAAGTGGGAAGCTGGAGAAGAAGAATCTAGAGGTGGGGGAGCAGCGATGGCCCCGGACCCCTGAAATCCATCTCCTTTCCTTTCTCCTTCCTTAAGAGCCCCACTGCCTGGCCCTACTATTCTTTCCACGGTTCAAACTCAGGGAAGTCCAGGTTCCCTTCTACACCTCTACTTCTCCATTCTGAACAGATGCCAAAAGTCCTGGCCACTTAGTCCATTCTCCTTCTGGACCAGCTGCCTCCCCAGGCTGGGACCAGGCCAAGGCAGGCAAGAAGCCCGAAGCGCAACATATAAGAAGGTGCTCTCCTTGGGTTTGTGCAGCTGCAGGCCCAGCACCTAAGGGAGTACCTTCTTCAGTAATGCATGCTGGCTTCTTGCCGCACCCTGGTCCTGGCCCTAGCATCCACCCCCAGGCCTGTGTGTATAATCCTGGGGTGGCTACAGTGAACATACCTGGAGGGCAATCTTCAGGGACACAGCTTGCTCTGCCCCAACAGGCCACGCTGGGAAGAGGAGAGCTACCCAGATCCCTGGTGGATAAGAACACCTTCTCTTGGCCTCTTATAGACCCTGGGGAAATAGGCAGAGATATTTATGTATATCCAGTCCTCCTCCTCCCCTATCTGGGAGGCCCCCATGGCAACTCCATCACCCATGGAATAACAACCGACATCCTCAACTTGGCGTTCAAGGTCATTGCCTGTTCTACCTTTTAGTACACTCTGCTGTGACCACTTACGGTATAGCTGGACTGGATGGTGAGCATCTCCAGGGCAAACATTACCTCCCCTCCCAGTGCCCGGCACATAGATACCTGATGAATTACTGGGTACCTGTTCTGTGCAGATGCTGTGTCGGTACAGAAATCACCACGGACCAAGGCCCTGCTTTCTTGGAGCTTATGCTCTGGTTGGGAGATACAAACAACATACAAATTAAATACATAATACACCACATGATACATATGCTAAGAAGAAAACAGAGCCTGGCAAAGAGACAGTGAGACAGGGTGAGGGATGCTGTTTTAAATATAATGCTCCTATTGGTAGAGAGGAGACCCCCTTTTGTTGAATGTATTCTGGTTGGTGCAGCCAGACCAACGCATGACATTCAGCTACAGCAGGTAGCAGGTAGCAGGTGTCGGCAACAACAACCCCAGGCCAAGGATGGCCCCCATCTCCTGTTCTTGTACGTGAAGTTTTATTGGAACATAGCAATTCCCATTTATTTACCTATTGTCTATGACTGTTTTCAGACTACAATGGCAGAGTTGCACAGTGGTGACAGAAACCGTATGTCTTTTGCAGAAAAAGTTTGCTGACCTCTGAATTAGAGACTCACGCAATACAATGCATCATCAGTTGCAGATTGCCATGTGAACAGACCCTAAATTCTATGGTAATGACTCTGTGTCATTCCCTTCCTCTGCAATAGGGATAGTGCTTTCTTAGACTCAATTTTCCTAGGCACTGTGTTGGTACATGGACGCAGATCCCTCAGTTCCCGAGGGGGCGAGAAGGTGGAGGTGCCCAGAAAGCAGGCTTCAGCTGGTAGGGATGCCAATTCTCTTTTCATCTGATGTACAACCCCCCCCGACACCCAACCAGCGATATCATTTTCCCCATCTCCCTGCAAAGCCAAGCAACTTTGCCCACCCATTTGCCATTCGACAAAGTCTTTTAAACAGATGACTTTTAATAAGTTAATCCATTCATTGTCTGGAGCTCTGAAAACTGACATAAAAGCACAATGACGCCTAATTAAACTTGTTCTGTGAAAACTAATTTGTCAAACCCAGAAGCACAGTTCATAGATAAATGCTAATATTTGAAAGTCAAATTAAAGTTGAAAAGGTTTGTAATAACAGTTAATTAACTCTTGTTTTGTTTTCCTTCACTGCAAACTGGAACCAACTGCATTGCGGGCGCCTCTTTAACATTTTGGACCACAAAGATAAAATTCAAAGCTTTGAGATACGCCTTTGATGTTGGTATTCTCTGCAGATTCGATATTATTTTAAGTCTCTTTGTTTAAAAATTCATTTTTATTATCCCTGCATGAAATGCATGGCAATTCCCCAAATAACGAGCCATCAGTGCAATTAACATCGTCGATCGACACCAGCGTCCTGATAATTAATACAGACGCGCTGCCTCCCCAGCGAGAACTGTGAGGGCTTGATTTTTCAGAGCAACTGTTCATTTACAGACTCAGCTTCAACCTAATGAAAATGGATTGTGAAACTTTAATGAACAAGACTTTGCTGTCATAATAATAAAGACTTTGAAACAACGCGGAGGCCTCCATAGCAAGCGTCTGGCGCCGTGCTTGTTGCTACGGTACGTCAAACCAATTAAGCCGTATGATGAATATTTACACCGAGGTTTTTTTCAACTCTATGACATAAGATAAACTCGTAAAAGTGAGCATTAATTCTGCATCAACAGCTTCTGACATTACATCGCAGCAAAGATGCATCCGCCCAGCCAAAAGGCTGCGTCTGCCCACCTCTGTTTTGTCTTAATAAATGTCAACAAAGGATTAGAATGCTCCGAAAATCCAATTTGCATGCACAGGTTGTGAATACAAGTGCAAAGAAAATATCTTCCTTGAGGTGCGTGCGTGTGTGTGTGTGTGTGTGTGTGGCTGGTGGGTATGTGTATAATAGTACCCAGGTGGGCCTGATCCGTATGTTTGCATCTCTGTGCCTGGGGGAGTGTGTGTCTGCCTTATACACATGGATGTGGGGGGGGGGGGGGAGTGGAGGAAGGTGTAACAGTGCATAAACTTGTTTGTGCCTATGTCATATTTGTGTACACACATCTCTGAGAATGTACATATTGGGATGATTTTGTGGGTTTGTTTGGGTTTCTATGACTATTCCTTGTATCCACTCAATGATTTTTATTAAGCATCTGTGATACTAGACAATGTGAAGTTACAGTGGTTACAACATCTTTCAAAGGCATCTTTACTCAGAGAACTATGGTCTGGTGGGGGACTCTACACATCCATTAGTATCCAATCACAATAAAGCACGTCAAGTGCTAAGATGGGAGAAGGGAAGAGTATGTTGGGTGCAAATAGCAAAGGCACAGAAGACAAATTAAGAGAAATTAGGAGAGACTTTCTGGAAGAAGGGGAACTTAAACCGGACTCGAAGATAAGAAGTTAGCCAGGCAAAGACAGGGAGCCAGATGAAGAAAACACATCTGGGGACTTTGTGTATAAATATGTACTGCACTTATGGCAGCTGGATTTTGTCTAGGGTCTGTGTGCCTGCACCTGTGTGTGTGCTCGGAGAAACACACGGACGCATGTACCTCTGTATGTCCAGGCCTCAGTGTCTGAGAATCCTAGCACTCCGTGGGGCAGGAAATATCTCAAAACCAGACACCGTTCCTCTGGATTAGAATGATGCAACACGAGAGCAAAGGGCCATGACTTTGGAAGGCTCAGGATTCAGTGACTCTGGATTCAAAAGATCTGTTACCCCCATTTCTACTCTCACCCGAATTCGTAAGTCAAGCTGTCACGTACCCAGGACTGCCTGAGCTTTGTATTTACAGATGCACGGGACTTCCCAGAGGCTAATGGAAGATGGAGTTACCCCCTGATTTCACAAGCACAGTCGCATAGCAATTTTCAGGTTGGGGATTTCCAAACAACCTTATCCTAGAAGGAAGAGTATCAGCCATAGGTGAGTCAACCATATTACAGTAACTTCTGAATCTAGCTGTATTTCAGCCATACACAATTGTGCACATGGGTATGGATACGAAAGCACAACTTCTGACACTACTGAGGTTAAAATAAAAATTCAAGAAGCTAACGCTTCGCCACAGCTGCCCCTGTGCTTCTGAGACAAGCTGTATCCAGGCAGTGCAAGACTCCGCAGTTTGTTTTCCACTTGGACAATAGGTCATAACTTACACTATGTGCATCCAGAGCACATCCGGTTTCAAGGGGAAAAGCAATCTAGATGGGAGCTGGCCCAAAGAGCTGTCACAAACCCATGTACTTTATCCATGGGGAACCCCCTGTCTGGCATTTGGAAACTCATTTTACTCACAAAATTCCTGGACGTTCTGTTCCCAAACTTCTACTACTACTGCCTAGGCAGTCAACTAAAACTGTAAAGAAAGCTACTATTCACAGACGCCTCACCAATCACGATGACGTCGAAGTTTGTTCTGACTCCATTCATCATGGGGGCAAACAGTCCCACCCATTTTCCCAGGGGCATGTCTGAGCACTGGTTGGTGTTCCTAATGAACGACTTCAAGTCCCCAAGACAAGGTTAAATTGTACTGTTTCCTCGGGTGAAGAAAGATACAAAGATCTGCAGTTAAATAATTTTTTAAGGCTTTGAATAGTTCAAGGTTAGCCCTTGGCCATCCCGAAAGTTTAACTCTCCAGGTTCAGAATCACAAGCATATACTGAGTGCCAAGTAGGCATTAGGCTAGATATTTCCACTAGTTGATCTCATAGAGATCAAAATCCTAAGAAGCAGAATTTATTGCCCCTATTTTAGAGATGAGAACATTGAGGCAGGGAGGAGTTGGGTTGTAAAGGGCAGGGATACTTCTTTTGGTTCTCCTTCTACTTCTAAATACTTCATCCGGAGACATGAGGTCTTACAACAGATGCTTACAATGTCCCCGTACATGAATCAACAGGCAATGCCATCACTGTTTGGAGGGCTCTCTTCCCTTTGCATTTATCCAAATCCTCTGTCAGCATCATGGTCCCAGTTTGGCCTCCCTTTGAGGAACAACAGAAATAGGTACTTCTTGAGGAAAGATATTAGTTTACTTGGAGTGACACGTCGGAGGACACAGAACCCCTTGACACACCTAAAGGGCTCGAGGAAAGGAAAGTGACATTTGTGCTTTCCCCTGTGTTCTCTCATTTAGTCTGAACCACCTCCTTGTAAATATGTGCATGTATAAAGCACATATTACAGAATTCATCTATGCTGTGCCAGTCACCGCACAAGCATTATCTCTACTATTCATGATGCAGCAAGTGGGTAACAGGACCCCAAGAAATCTGAGGGGCTGAGAGGTTTAGAAAGCTGCCCAAAGTTATAAAACATGAGTGGTAGGGTTGGGATTTGAGTGGAGGCGGTCTGACTCAAAGCCCAGTATTCTTTCCCTTACGTTATGCCCCCTCTGAGAATAAGCCCCGTGGTCCAAAGGGGCCAAGCCTGTCACTTCCGTGAAGGTCCTTCCAGTTTAGGGTTCATGATACAGAAAAAAAAGATTGATTTTGTCTTATCAGGGTTATGGGGGCAGTTCAGCTCCCTGAGACTGGCCTTTCCTGAATCTTATAAGGTGTAGGGAGAAAACCTGGTTCTGTGCCTCCTGAAGGCAAGAGGGCCTCATCACTTAGCCTGGGAGACTTAGGCCAGAGACTTCCAAGGATCTCTGTACCTTAAGCCTCATCTTGTCCAACCTCTTTGCAATATCCCAGGGGCCTCTATTGAAAAACTATCAGTGTCTTCAGATATGTCTCAATGAAGTCCGTTCTATCGTTATACAGAGTTATTCTACAGAATGAAACTAGAGCTAAAATCTGTCTCTAGAGTTTCCACCCGCTTGTCCAACATCAAGCCCTTCCTCCGTGGGTCCTCTTCTCCATTCAGAGAGTAGAAGCAGTAAGGACACATGCTCCTTTTCAGGATGCATACCCGGGGTCTGTCGGTGGCTTCCGTTCTCCTCAATGAGCTTCCGTGGGTCTCCGACTTGCAGACCGCCAGACAGACTGGCACCGAGCCCTTGGATGATCGAGCAGCCCTCTCTGCAGTTAGGCTGAAGGAAGGGTGTGTGCTCTGGTCAAGCTCCAGCCTCTATAGCCTCTGACTATCAGACCTTCTGAGAAAGCCCCCTCCCATCAGACATCCCAAAGGCCTCCTCTCCATCCTCAACATCAGAGTCCCGGACCCTTGTGAGTCAGCACCCCTAGGAGCCTAAGTCTCTGGTAAGTGCTTAGCAAAGTGCCTGGGGAGGAGTGCCCACGGAGTATATGGTTCTATTATTACTATTATCAGTGTTGGTACCTGGCAACAGTATCTCAGGGTATTTAGCAGGAGCAGGAACTAAGGCTCACAAAACATAAATGGTGCTGATAAAGGAAATCTGGGTTCTCATCACAGTTCCACCATGCAAGATGAGAAGGAAGAGGAGGAGGAGGAAGAGAAAGATTTTTATACTAAGGGCCACAAGAGCAAGCACCAATTCTTCCATGCTTAGAACCACCAGACGCATTGAATTGAACACGTGCAACTACCCTGTGAGGTGGGTGCTATTATTTACTCCCATTTTATAGATGAGGAAACCAAAGCTTTGAGAGTTAGACACCTTGACAAGGTCACGTAACAGGTAAGCGATGGGATTCGAATCTTGGTAGCCCAAGAGTCCCTAAGCCCCTGCTATTAACCACGATGGAATATTTTCCTGTCGCTAACTTGCAGCGTGAGTTTGGGCAAGACACTTCCCCTCCCTGGGTCTCGATTCCCCCTTGCCCTGGGTTTTCATACTCCAGTAGGCCAAAGAATTGACTTGCGAAAGGCAGCAGAGGTTCCTGGAGAAGCCGAATCTCCCTCACTGGGTGCGCCAAGCTCCACCTTCCTGCATCTAAATTCCCTCCTGGCTGCCAGGGCAGCTCTCAGACTCATCTGAACATGCAAATCAGAATTAATTATTCAAGCCTGGGTCTACTTTGCATACCAATTCCATTTTCTTCTGTGTGGGAAGGTTCTCACCCCTTTTAACAGTTTAGAATAATGTGCATCAGACCTCAAAAATGAAAACAAAAGTTTAAAAAAAAAAAAACTGGAGGAAGAGGGATAAATTGGTTTCTTTTGCTGGTTGCTCCCCCTGGCCGGGGATGGGCATGGCTGGCTGGAAACCAGAAGGACAGAGGAGCCTGCAGGCTGGGATGCTCTCTGCCATTAATGGTGGACAAAGGGCTCGTCAATTTCCTGATCATGTATACCTTTGCGAATCTATGGAGTCTCTCTTCCGAAAACAAAAAAGGTGCAAATCTACAAAATGTGGTCTACAACCACAGAGTGTACCCTGAGAATGCTCAGCCCTGAACCCCTTGTTAGGAAGACAGGAATGGCTCAAATCAGAAATATTGTGGAGAGGAAGGCCCATGGGGTTCCTGGGTGTACAGGTGCATCAGTGAGACTTAAGGAAAGATGCCAGAGACATTGGCCCCCACATAGTCCAATATAGTTTACCTGAGATGCTTAAAGACCCTTGGGTCCTTCTCTGAGACCAAAGTGAACAAGGCCCGTTTCAAGGCACCAAAGCCTTGGTTGGCTAATGCAAGAGTATGTACTTAAGGGAAGATATCTTCAGGGGCCCTGAGTGGCTCAGTGGGTTAAGTGCCCAACTCTTGATTTCCACTTGGTCATGATCTCATGATCTGTGAGTTCAAGCCCTGCACCGGGTTCCATGCTGACTGTATGGAGTCCTCTTGGGATTCTCTCTCTCTCTGTCCCTCCCCTGCGTGTGCTCGCTCTCTCTCTCAAAATAAATAAACATAAAAAAAGACACATACCTTCAACCACATTTCCACAGAAGATGTAAAAATATTATTTCTAAATTACACTACTTCATTTGATCACAACTCTAAAAGTCACCACACAGAAACGAAGATGAGAGGAAAAGAAGTACAATTTGCATGAAAGTTATCGTTGAGTGTAACCATAGGTAATCTTTTTTCTTTTTGCTGATTTGCTACATTTTTCTCTTTATTTTCTACAATAAAAAGTGTTGCCTCATGAAGGAAAACACATAAAGTTTACACTAAAAATTACAAAGGAAGACCAAAGATTAATAGTCTCTGCCCATGGGGACAAGTGGACTGTATCACGGTATTAACAAATAAATAATAAAAGGCGGGTTAACTTGCAGGAATGGCCATGATGGCCTGAATGCGGGCAGAGGAGAGAAAGCAGGTCGGAGGAGAAAGAGAAGGATGAACCAAAAGCTCATAGAGAGGCAGAGAGAGCAGTGCCTATGCTGGCAATCCTCCCCATGAAAAAGAGAGAGAGCGAAAAAAAATCCCACCCTGGCTTCTGACTCCCTCAGGGGATCCTGCTGAGTTCTGTGACACAGATTTAATCTTTCCACACAATCCTCTCCTTGCCTAGGCAGGCTTAAGTGGGCTTGGTCTCACGTAACCAAATAGCACCGAAGACAGCTTGAGGCCAAACAGAATAAGAGTGTCTACTCTGTGACCAGGTGTCTGTGACATCCGGGTGAGTGCGGGTGACATCTGAGAAATTATGTGTAACATCTGCATGGGTGTGTTTGTGTAACAGGCCAAGTGTGTGTAACATCCAAGCGTTTGTGACATGTTGAGAAAGTGTGTGTGTGAGATCAAAGTAAGTGTATGTAGCCCTGGAATAAGTATGCATAGTTAGCTGGAGTCAATAAATGTTTAAATCTGTGACCTGTCAGTTGTAATTTCTATCAATTTCCCCTCCACAATCTGGGCTTACACTCAGCCCGAGGGTCTCATCTTTGCAAATCTCACCTGGGGCCGGGGCAGACGTTCTCTGGATGCTTTTCTGCCGGGGTCCACAGGCCTGCAGAGAGAAGGGCAGCCAGTCACGTTCACCCCCTCCCTGCTCCTCAGGCGATGTCAGCTGACTCTCCACAACCCCTTTGGAAAGCTGATGTTCAGGGCCAGGGGGCAGGTCCCCCTTGATCGTAGCATCAGGGCAGGATCTCATCCAATGCTCAAAGCAAACTTTAGGGGTAGTCAAGACAGAGATAATGATTCCTCCATCACAGACAAGTAAAACTGAGGTCCACGGTGATCAAAAGGCTCGTCCAACTCACATGGGTTAGGAGCAGTGAAGATTTGAACTCAATTCTCTTGACTCCACAGCCTGTGTTTTTCCCAAAATGTCACACTCCTCCCAGCTAGACCCAGCCCTAATCTGGTCTCTGTTCACTTCCTGTCTCCCATCAAGAGCCCCCCAAGACGGGCATCTGCTTCAACAGCAGGAGTGACATCAGACCCCACTTGCCAGTGGCTTTGAGCCCACAAGTGTAGGGATTGACACAGGGAAAACGGACACTGAGCCTAAAACTGTGCAAACGTACACCTGAGCAGTGCTGGGAAGGCAGATTCATTCTGCTGGTTTCCTGGCATTGATCTTCCTTGGAGTACTGATGACATAGAATTGCTGCATCACAAAGCCCCATTAAAAATGTTTTGCCAAGGCTGAAGCAGAATCCAGAAAGTCCAGGAGATTTGGCCTGGTTGAACCCTTCCTGTAACGGGGGTATGTTTCTAAAGCTCTACTGTAGCAGCATCCAAAGGGTGCTAGAAAGGCATCTCACTTGGCCAAGGCCTAGAAGAAGAATGTATTATTTCACTAGGTGCCAAGGCTACTAGGCTGTGTGGCCCTGGGGGGCTGGCCTTGTTTCGTGCTGCTTCCTTCCCGATGAGACCGGCCCAGCCTGTGAGGGCTATCTGCAGTAACCAGTGAAATTGTGTGGTTAACTCCTATGCCATCCTTAAACGATGTCTGCCTTTCCAAGAAGTGAATTCCTTCACTTGGGCTTGAAATTCCAATGGGATGTGCCATCTGGAGGGAAACCTCTGTTTCCAACCCCCTCCCCACCCGGGGATCAGACAGAACATTACCTTTCCTTGACGCCTCACTGTGAACAAAGCCATCAGAGCCTTTCTTGAGAGCAGGATTTTATGGGAAGCACGTGGGGAGCATAGAAGGGACCTGGCTGAGTTCGGGGAGAGGTGAAGAATGTGTAAATGCAAAGACAGTGAGCTAAAGTCCAGAAAACTGTACCGATGCTGCAATTTGCAGAAGGCCTATCCGCTCACGCCCCAAGTGGAGATCCTTGTGTCTGAGCACCGATGAAATGACCGCTGCATGTTTCACATGCGGTGCTGTGGGCACTTCATATCCATGACCTCTCTTAATTTCTTGTCCTTCAGGTCTTGGGCTCACTAGTTTGCACCAATAAAGGAATTCATGGGCTGAAAGATGAACAAAATGGCTAAGATTGACGGGCGAGATAGCGACTCAATAAAAAGGAAGAGAATGGCCCAGGGGTGCCCCTGACGTTAGTTTTGAAAACATTTTCTGCCCATATTCTCCATAAACTATTTTCAGTGGATCAATTTTTATCCTGGTTGTCTTTTCCCTACTCGGCTAGGAAACCGTCGCATGAAAAAATGGTAGATTTCTGTTAGAAATAGAAGGCGAAATCACAAGCACCACTATTAATGAGGTGATTTAAAAATATATATATTCAATCAAGAGTAATTGGGGCTGAGCATAGTAAGTCATGGAAAATTATAAGCTCTGCCCACTCTAGGGCATGACTGGCTATTAAAATCTTTTTCACACCATTGCCTACAAAAAGCAGCTGGGCATCATGCCACTGGGAAGGTGGCAGCAGAATGGCCTCATTCCCTAAACAGGCTTGCAAAAAAGAGGACAATCAGTTGGATTGCTGAATCAAACTTAACCCTTCTTATGCCACGTCAAGTGGATTTTTGACAAAGAGCAGTCAAGAGTTAACGCTTCGAGAGTGAGCTAGGCAATGGCTTTTCATGTGAGAAACATTTGTTGAATGTGCTCATTGAATACCCCCATGCCCTTTCCATCCTAGTAATCCCACTTCCTTTCATTGTCAAAACAAATAGACGTATCCCGTCTTAGTCTCCTTTCTTCATAAAGGCTGGAACTGGAGTTCAGAGAAGCCAGGGTGCAGCCCAAGATCACATAGTCAATCTGTGCCACGCTGAACTTGTATATTTTGATTCTGCCCCGACAGCTGTTCTCGTGACCCACAGACACCCTCCTTCCTTGTTCTGCATCCCCAGCCATGGGTTGATAAAGACCAACAAACTTCAGTTAACCAGAACTCCTGGTATTTTCTTTAATGTTCCCCATTTTAGTTAGAATTAAAGAGAAAACCCTTCCAATTCCACTTTGGGACTTGATAAATTTGGAACTATATCTGGGTATCTTTTCCGTATTCACCTGTACAAAGAACATGGCGAATTAGAGTCTTTCTAGGAAGGAAATACTTGCACGAATAATCCTCTTTGAACATATTTCTCACCACCCAGGACTATGAGTGGTTGGAGTCCCTGAATCCCTGGAGGTCCAAGTTCCCTTAACTGGCCCCTGCCTTCCTGCCCCTCCTTCCTTTTGCTCCCCTTCCATATTACAGCCTAAGACCCAGAAAGAGGCAGGGACTTGGCTGACTTAAATATGGGCTGATCCTAGCATGTACTTTTTCTTTCTTGCTAATAAATCCATCAGATGAGGCTGCTTCACTGTGTTGTACTCCATATTTTTAAAATAAGCAGAAGGAAAACAAAAATACTATTTCAATGAAGAGTTTAATTAGCTGGGATCTGTTTTGTCAAGGTTAGAGGTCATGCTGGATGACGGAAAGAACTCCTAACCAAGAGTTGGTTAACAAAGGTTGTAGCCTCAAATTCACTATTACAGGTGTAACCATGGGACATTTATTGAACCTCTCTGAGTATCAGTGTCTTCAACTTCAGGTGGAACTAATGATACTTACCTACTTTGCAAGATGGTTGTGAAGCTCATATAACGAGTATGAAAGTATTTGGAACATTGAGATGGGCCTTGTGCTTGTGACTTGGCCCAATAGAATCCCAACCTCTGATACATGTAATTGAAGCACTACCAGGACCATAAATGGAATAGCATGAAAAGAGCAAAGGCTTTGAGATCAGACTGGTGCTGGTTCAAATGTTGAAAGTACCACTCGCTAGTTGAATGCCCGTGAACAAATTAATTATGCCTGTGGAGTCTCACTTTTGAAAAACTAAGCAATTGAAAAAAGCAATACTTTTCTCACTGAGTTCTGAAAAGGATGACAATGGTGTGCCGGTAAATGTTCAACAACCAGCTTTCCGAACTCAAAAAGCCCTGGCTGATAGGCTCCCGTCGTGTAAATTCTCTCACCCCAGCCGCTTCAAGTTGCCAACATGGCGTCGCTGGATGCCGAATGCGTCCGCTTGGCTCTTGCAAGCCAGCCTGAGCCAGCGCCAGCCCACCTCTCATATTAGATGAGTTAATGAATGTGAAGACCCAGGACAGCTTTCCCATTTACCAGAAAAATCACAAATGTACATTGGCTTTATTTTGCTTGGGCCCTGTCTTCCAAGTCCCAGAATCTGAGGCAGACACTGAGGTGAGCTGCGGAGGGGAAATCGGTAAGTACTTTCATTCCTGGAATAAAGGAAATGGAGGTGATAACTGGAGGGAAGGAGCATCCTGGTGCTGAGGTGAGAACCAGGTACCAGAGGAAGATAACCAGCAGGAGAAAGAGGTCTCCTTCCTCCAAGCCCTGGATACAGTGAAGGACTGGAATTCATACCCAGACCAGCCTTGGTATCACCCAGATCTTGTTCATTCCACCATCACCTAGGTAACCGGGGCAGTGTGGGCTTAGTTGCCTGGCAACAATGCCCATCTCTCTACTCCTGTACACACCCTCAGGCCCTCACCCCTGTGACATTCCCTCCCCACAGGCCACTGCCTGTCCCAGCAACACGACTCTCTACTGCCACTCCAAGCCCCTGGCTAAGCCAGTCCCAGGGCCCCCTTAACTGGAGTGCACCTGCCCAGAAATCCGTAAATCTGCTAGTTCTCCTAGAAGAAAAGCACCAGAGACGAAGAGTCCAGATCAAGAGCCAGGGGCCTTAGAGTCCAGTCTCAGCTCCACAGAGGACCAGCTGCCGCAAGACCTCGGGCAGGTTGCTTGACTTCTCTGAGTTTTTGTTTCTTCATCCCCCAAATGGAGATTTCCCTCTCATCTGCACAATCGGGATTTTCCTTCATCTGCAAAATGAGGGATTACAACACTTGCTAGGCCAATCCACACAGTTATCCTCGGCCCGTGTGTGAAGAATCCTCTGACGCACATCGAGTGCAAGGGGAGATGAGGTGATTATTATAATCGCCTGCAATGCTGGCATTACATGGGCTTCCAGCCTCTCCAGAGTTCCCCAAAGCTAGGCTGAGGCCTTGGCACCAGGAAACCAAGGCTATGAGTGAAGCCGAACCTCTTCCAGGACAAAGCAGGTGACATGTTCTAATGGATTCTGAAGAGGGTTTGTGTTCCTGCCCTTAACCAGTGTAGCGCCATTTGTACAGGCGGCCCGGAAGCCCGCCCAACGGCTCGGGCTCTCCGAGAGGAAAATTGGCAGCTCCGGGAAGTGAGCAGCTCTCAGGTCGGACTTGATTAGGGACCAATTTGGGCCTGTTAGCCGAGCCTCCAGTATCATCTCGGCCAATTACTGGCCCAGCCTGGCCTGCAGCTGGCTGTTCCTTCCAAGCTGGACACTTTTATTTCCAGCAGAGCTCTCCCTGCGCCTGAGGCAAGAGACCGGGGTGACTGTAGCCCATTAACAAGATGGAGAGAGAAATAACTCACTCTGTTAAGGTAACGGTGTGGGTGGGGCTGGAGCTGGAGCTTTAATTAAAAAAAAAAAAAAAAAAAAAGCCTCAATAAACAGTCTTGTGCCTCGCGTGTAATAAGTATGGGAATTTATAAACTCTCCCAGCTACGGGGCTCTGATGGCTATTAAACCTCGCGTCTGGCAGAGGAATTTTGGCCTTATGGGCAAACTGTGTTCTTCACCCCTGCCAAGCCAAACAGGCTGGCAACAGGAGGGAGGTGGGTGGGATCCTCTGAGACTGCCCCCCAACCCTTCAAGAACTTCTGGGGTCAGGCTATCCCCCAAATTGTGCTGGCCCTCAGGAAAGCCAGAATCTGTCAAAAGGCTCTCCTATCCTGCCCCTTCCCCTGCCTCTGCAGGAACCTGGAACTCATTCCTGCCTCCCTCCAGCTAAGGCATTGCTCCCAGGAATGCAAACAAGAAGGGTCAAACTCAGAATAATGGGTTCGTTGCCCACCCCCCCACTACCCGGAGCTGGTGCGACCTTGTATATTTAACAATCCTCACCATGGCATTCAAAGTCCCCCCCACCATCCAACGCTTTCTTACCATTCCCTGCCACTCTGCTTCCGACTTATCCTTCATGCGCTCATCGTATTGTCTCTTGCCTTTGGACCTCTGCTTTTGCTGTTCCTTCGGCCTCAAGACCTACTTCCTCCTATGCTTGCTTGGCATAGCGTGGTCTTACAGGGTGGACCCTCAGGCCAACCTAAACTTGGAATCCCCACTCACCAGCTGTTTCACCTTGGGTGTAAGTTTAGCCTATTTAATACCTCAACCTCTCCAATGATGAAATGGAGATTATGACACCTACATCACAGGGCAACTGTAAAGATTGAGAACGTGTGTGTGTGTGTGTGTGTGTGTGTGTGTGTGTTGTGTTTGGCACACAGTATGCATTCCATAGCTATTTGTTGCTGTAGAAGTCGGCAAACTATGGCCTGCAGGCTGATTCCATCTACTTGTTTATGTATGAATAAATAAAGTTTTATTGGAGCACAGCGTCGGCCACACCCATTTGCTCATATATTGTCTATGACTTCTCCCTGCTCCAGTGGCAGGGTTGAGCAGTTGTGATAGCAGCTGTATGGCCCCCAAAGCCCAAATAATATACTATCTGCAGCCTTACAGAACAATTGTGCTGAGTCCTTCTTTAACAGCTAATGAAGATGCTGACTCTAACTCCCTCCCCACACACACACACAACCCCAGGCTGCATCCTTTCTGTGCTTACGGCCACCCCTCCTTTTCCCTTTACACGCTTAGCATTGCCATGTTCTGCTGGGGTGTCTGCCTCCACCAGTGGACTGTGAGCCCTTCGAGGGAAGGAGCCACTTTGTCTTCATTTGTTTTTCTCCCACAGGTCATACTGAACAAATTATGAATGACGGATGAACGAGGAAGTGACCATTCCTTGAGCCCCAGAGAGACTCAAACACAAGGCCAGTTAGCTGAACAATGCCGCCCCATTTGGGATGAAGCAGACCCAGCTTACTGAGTTGGGGCTGCTGGACATTTACAGAAAAAACCTTAGCCTTGTCTGATTTTTCTCCATGCTTTCCCAAGACAGAGCCATTTCCAATTTAAAAAGCGTCAAAAACATGAGGCAGTGAGGGAGAAGAAAGAAGCACCTTGATATCCACACAGAAGTTTTCAGTATTATTAGTGCTAAGTGTTACAAACGCTCATTTTTCCTTCGTCATCACCATTAGCTAACCTTAGTAGAGTGCTAGTTATTCACATGAGGTTTGAGGGAGTGGGTGGTGATGAGGCAGGAAGGGAGCTGGCGACCCAAGAAACACAATGGGAAATTAACACTGGGACGATGTTATTACGGCAATTGCCGAGTCGTAAGTAGGCTAAGCAAATAGAAAGTTGGTCAAGTCTGAGGTTTTCTAGAACTTTCTTCCGCCTAGACTTTAGTCAAGAAAAGGGGAATATCTAAGCTTAAAGATAAAAGCGATAGGAGAAAAGATGAACACATTCAGACAAGCAGACACTACTAGTTCACAGCCTTGAAAGAAATTATTCCTTTGACACCAGATATGGAAAATTCTCTATGCCTCATAGAGGGAAGGAGGGGATTTAGTGGGGGAACTAAATACACGGGGAAACAAATACAGATAAAAAAGAAGCCTCCGTCCCTGCCTTCAGGGAGTCCATCGTCTAATGAGAGGTTAAAACCAGTAGGACTGTAATCGTCCTTATAAACCTGAGTGAAAACCCAACCGACAATGTGTACAATGAACCCCAGAGACTCAATCAGTTCCTATTACTGTGAAATCTCAGGTTAACCAAAGATTCCCAGCCAGTGACGCACTGACTGTAAGCAATATTTGAAACAATAAAACCTCCTGTAACAGGAAAAGAATTCAAAGAAGCCCTTGGGATCTTTGTAAAAAGGTTTGGCCTATTTAAACACTTGCTGCATAATTGAGTACTCCAGCACACTGGGCAAAAGATTAGGTGAGATGTAACTTTGACAAAGTTACCAAGAGGACCAAGGGCAGCAAAAATCCCAGAACTGAAAGGCACCACAAAGTCAGTATCTTCTCCTTTGGATTCCTTGAGACGTTTCTAGATATTTTACCTAGAAATTGTCACATAGGTGTTTTTACACTAGAATAATTTGTGTGTTCTTATGTAGTATGACTCTTAGAAAGGAATAGACTTCTGGCATTTCTAAACATCTTACATGTGTTTGATCAGGAAACATGTTTTCTAGACTACCATCCCGCTCTCATGCTCTGTGTGGACAGTGATCAAGGTGTTGATAGTATTGTGAGCTTTTTGAGTAAAGAGTGACTCATCTCTTTTGGTATTGCTGGTGCCCAGGACATACCCTGGCCATAACCTGGTACTTTCTAACATTAGAAATGTTAGTGGGTTGGAACCAGCCTATGGTCAAGAAGCTGATGTTCTGAGCTTAAGTCACAGATATATCATAGCCCCAGGCCACCATCGACTTTCTGTAGCACAGAGAAGGCACAGGGAAGTTCAAAATAGCTTCTCCAATCTCCAGACTCCAATGGAACTCAGTTTAGAACAAAATGTTTCCCAAAAACTTATATAGCTTGTCCCATCAGCGTCCAGTAAAGGCTACTCATCCTTAAGAGATTATTGAGTCAGATTCTTCTGAAATGGCCAGGGCCCACAGACCCTCTCCAGCTCACGACTCCCCAGAAGTAGCCATTACACAAGGAGAGTGTCATGTGTCAACTTCATCCGAAGTTAGCAGATTTTCTTGACTGCTAACACTTTAGAGAATGTTTTAGCAGAAATACTTGGGGCAGATATAAATAAGTTTCTAATAATCTCATTAACAAATTTCTATAACATTCTTACTATCAAGTGCCTGGAGATCATAGAAATTATTTTATTGGCTACATTAATTTCCTCTTGAAACCTCTCAACATATCAATTTGAAATACATCGTCTGAATTCTGCAGTTTCATTTCAATATGTTAATAATCATAGGTAAACAAACCCAAGGCTGAAATTGTCTACGAAGAATGGAGGGCAGCTTGTTGGATGTTCACAAACACAATGTAGGATAATTATACACTAAAACACTTAAACTTGCTAGCACACAGAAAATTTACAAAGATCAATTGCTCGTAAAAAAAAAAAAAAAAGAAAAAGAAAAAAATTAATCAAATGAGAGAGTTATCTAGCAAATGGTTAGAAAACTTGATGGGAATTCCTTTGATAACACCATTTTGATTTGATTAGTTGTACTATTTTTATATCTTTAGTAAAGAGAATTTGATTATACCGCTGAGCTCCTTTTCTGCAGAAATATTACAAAGCCATTAGTGGCTCAGAAGAAAGTGTAGAAGGAGGATTCAAATACATTTTTAAAATTACAACCTACTCCGCTCTCTTCTCCTTGTTTTCTTTTTTTCTTTTTTTAAAGTGATATTAGTTTGTGAAGGCTGCCATAACACATCACCACAGACTGGGTGAGAGATTTATTTTCTCACAGTTCCGGAGGCCAGAAGTCAGTAATCAAAATATTGGCAGGGTCGCTTACTTCTGAGGCCTCTGCTTGGCTGGTACGTGTCTCTCCCGGTGTCTTCAAATGGCCTTCTCTCTGCATCTACCTGTGTCCAAATTTCCTCTTCTTATAAGGACACCGGCCATATTGGATTAGGGCCCACCCTAGCGACCTCATTTCAATGTGATTACCTCTTTAAAGACCCCACTCCAAATATAGTCACATGCTAAAGTACTAGAAGCTAGGACTTCAAAATAGGAAACTGGTGGTGGGGTAGGGGGTGGTGAGGGACACAATTAAGCCCATAACATTGGTAGATATTAACCTTTTCTTCCTCTATTTTTTAAAGAAGAGAATATCACTGCCTTAAAATTTTTCCTCTTAAATGTTCACATTTACACTCCCCGAATCTGTCACCAGTATCAAATTACAAATATTTCTATTGCCGTTTAAAAATTTTTGTAACTGGACACTTGTACCTCTTAATCCCCTATTTCTATAGACCTTTATCTCCTAAATTTCTCTTTTATTTCTCTGCTTCAAGTCCTCATCATCCCTCACTCAGATTCTTGCAGCAGCTTTTTCCCTGACTTCTACCAACATCCAGCTCCCAGAATGATCTTTCTACATAAAAATCTTATAGCCACGTCTATTTATTTTTTTTTAATTTTTTTTTCAACGTTTATTTATTTTTGGGACAGAGAGAGACAGAGCATGAACGGGCGAGGGGCAGAGAGAGAGGGAGACACAGAATCGGAAACAGGGTCCAGGCTCCGAGCCATCAGCCCAGAGCCCGACGCGGGGCTCGAACTCACGGACCGCGAGATCGTGACCTGGCTGAAGTCGGACGCTTAACCGACTGCGCCACCCAGGCGCCCCCAGGTTTTAATCCTAGTAGCCTGGCCAAACAACGCACAATGAATTCATTTGGATCTTCTATGTTGTTTTGGTTGTATCATCTAGTTTATAGTTCACAGTGACATCCCTTTTCTTTCTTTTTTTTTTTTTTCAACGTTTATTTATTTTTGGGACAGAGAGAGACAGAGCATGAACGGGGGAGGGGCAGAGAGAGAGGGAGACACAGAATCGGAAACAGGCTCCAGGCTCTGAGCCATCAGCCCAGAGCCCGACGCGGGGCTCGAACTCCCGGACCGCGAGATCGCGACCTGGCTGAAGTCGGACGCTCAACCGACTGCGCCACCCAGGCGCCCCGCTATACTACCTTTTCAAGTGCATGTCCTTTCCCCACCTCACCATTCCCTCTACTCCATTTCATCACCCCTATTCCCCTGGCATGTCAGGCTGTCTTATACTTCAGTGACTTTTTAATATGTTTTTCCCACTACTCCTGAATTATCTTTCTCCACACTTTTTGAACGGCAAACTCCTATTCATCCTTTAAAACCCATATCAAACATCACCTCTTTTATGAAGTTTTCCCTACCCATCAAGACATGGCTCCTTTCAATTCTGGATCCCCACAGTTCTTTGTTTATGCTTCAATCTCAGCTTGTAACTTCTTTCATCTTGATTATTTTTTATGTTCCTTTCACTATTCTGTGGAAACTTCAAAGGCTATATCAGGATCTTAGGAGTTAAAAAGCCCATGAGAAGTTGTCCCTCTCTGCTGGTGTGGTATCCTTGCTATAGGGCAGAGTGGGAAGATTAAAGGAAGTCTTTAGAACACAGACTCAGTCCCCCTTCTGTAGGGCAAGGTTTTTTTGGCCCCCCTCACCCTTGCCTCAGGCTAAGCCAGGTCCTTCTTCTATTATCTGGCTGTGCCCTCCTGCCAGCCTCCTTCTTGAGACTGTTTTTTTTTTTCCCATGGGGCAGGATCCATGCATGCCCAATGTGTTCTCCATTACACCTCCAGGACTCATCACTGTAGGCAGTCAGGTGTTTCTTGAATAAATGAATGAGTGAGTAAAGTGCCCAGCCTAGAGCCTGGCCCACCACAGTCTCTAGTCTTCCCTTCTGGTATTATAAAATCTGAATAGTCCACACTCTGTTCTGTACCTTAAAAAATCCCCGCCCTCTCCCGGAGACCCTAGAAGAAATCACATCACTCCTCTTATTCAGATTGATTTTGAAACATTTCCACCAGAGACCATTCTTCTGAGGCTGGAGGAAGTTCTGGCTCATGCCCCATAATGGACTGTGACATTTCTTTATAGCTCTTCCAGGAAGGACCCCTTGCAGGACTGTTAAGAAGACTATGGACAAGAATATATGCAGGAGAATAAAAAAAGGACCAGAAGGAAATATAATAACATGTTAACACTGACTTTCTCAGGATGGTAGGACAATGTGAGATACCCTTCTCCATACTTTTCTGTAGTTTAAAAATTTTTCAATAGCCAACATACCTTGTGTTTATAGTAATAAAACAGTATTTAAAAAAAGAAAAGGAAAGTCCTGGTATGTCTGCGATGATGTGTGAGTAAATCTCAGAGTGCTTTTCATCACTGACATACACAACATAATCCCACACCCTTAGAAAGTAAGCTCTTATTGGACAGCTGAGTGGGATGCAAAGGGGGTACAAAGGACCTCGGGTCAATCTCCTTCAAGCTCATGGGTTACCCATCTGACTGGGGACAGATCAGAATCTGAACACCTGGGCCAAATAAGCCCTCAAGGGTCTCCATGCCCAGGAAAGCTCCCTGAGCCTTCGGATGAAGGTCACAGAGCTTCTGGAAGCTAAAAGAGTTCTCAGAATCCCTGCAAATATTTGAGAACACTTTTCCTGGCCTCCGCGCTCAAGTTGTTTTGTTTTGTTTCATTTCATGTTTGCCACATTACACTCCTTCCCTTGCTTCAACCAACCTCATTCATACGATCTTATTTCCATCACTGGTTACTTTCATCGGCCACAGCTCCCCAATTTCAACTATCACTCCTAAAATATACCTCCCGATCTGTCTTAACCGCGACAGGCTGTATCAGGGCCATCACTTCTCATGCTCAGAACGCCATGCACTCATTAATCTTGAGATCCAGCTATAGTGAAGAGGTTAAGAGCAGAGGGTCTGGAACCAGAATGCCTGATTCAAACCCCAGCTCTGCCACTGTGTGACATTGACCAAGCTCTTGGGCATCTCTGTGCCTCAGAGCAAATGGTGATAATGATATACCTAACCCAGCGAGTATCTAGGAGGATTAATGAGGTTCATCCATGGAAAGTCTTTAGAACACTTCCCGGCGCACAGAGGGTGATGCCAGTATTAACACTCAGTATGACTGAAGCCGCACGGTGTCCATTTAGGTTGTTTTTGTGAGGAGACAGGAGTTGACCTGCTAAACCTCCACACTGACTGATATGAAAATTAAAGTCAAACCCCTTCAGATCTTGGACTTTCCCCATATTAGAATTAGGCAACGGAGTTTCGAGCCTAGAGGCAGCAAAACGGATTTGCATCTTTCCCAAAGAAATTCTCGAGAGAAAGTGAGAGACAAAGTGAGAGAGGGGCAGAGAAAGAACAGTGACAGAGAGAGACAGAGATAGAGAAGCAGAACAGATTGAAACTGCTAGCCTGGCGTCAGGAATGAGGGCCTCAGAAAAGCTGTTCATTTCCCAGCTGGGTGGGTTTTTTTTCCCTTTTGGTGAAGTCTTGTTTCTCATTTGTGTTCATAGGTCCCCCTCTTGTGGCTCCTGAGAAAATCACAAGTGCTCGGTGCCTTCCAGTGGATTTCACAGCTGGTGAACAGTCGTGGCTGGCGGCTGTGGTAAAGGCAGGGGGGTCAGGCCCAGGGAGGGAGGCCAGCCTGCACAGCAGCCACAGACATCACCTGCTCCTTAGCCAAGCGTCACATGAGGAGAAGGACCCGGCTCCTCTCTCACATCATTAGAGGAGGAAGAACTCCAGCAATAAGCACCAGTTCCTCTCGGGGATGCCCCCAAAAGGCGTTGGGGAGGGGGCGTGGACTCATCTGGAGACAGGCCAGTCGCAAGAGAAATGATCCCAGCAAATCCAAAGGAGAACTGAACCCCTCATTGTTCCTAGCGCCCTGTTCCAAGCCATCCCCGTGCCTTTCTTGCACAGCGACCTACACCAAATGCTCGTCCTTCTAGAACTGGATAGATGGCATCCCTTTCGTGATGATTTTACCAGCCTCTCCCCAGCCCCTTACCTCAGTGGAAGTGTTTTCTCTCCCCCCCCCCACCCCCCACAGCATCTTATCTCAGACTCAAATGTGGCACTGAGCAGGTCTGCTTCTATTGCGATCGTGTGTGTCCTTGTCATACCCCCCTGCCTCCCTGACCCCCGACAAAACAGCAAAGAGGAAAGGGAAGAGGCTGGGTTTTATTAATCTCCAAAGACCGAGCCTCCAGCCCAGGGCCTGCAGCAAAGGAGGTGCTTAAGAAACATCTGATAAATGTTCTTGGTCATGCACTTGGATGTCTCTGTTCCATGATAGAGGGGCCGGGTGAGGCTGAGTCTGAGGGTACACTAGTCCCAAAGTGCATGCATTCTTTTCCAGGAGGACTTCCCCGATGAAGATAGTTGTCGTTATCTATGTCCCCGTCTCAAATGGACGGCCCACCTGCATTTAGAAAGTATTTAAATGATCTCTGCAACTTATTTTTGAATGATTCAGAGGAAAAGGATGGAAGAGAGGAGGGAAGGAAGAGAGGAGAGGAAAGAGGAAGAAGAAGAGTGGAAGACAGAGAAGAAGAGAAGGAGGGGGTGGGTGGAAGAGGCAGGGGAGGGGCGGGGAGGGGAGGCGGGGAAGGAGAAGATTGCAAGTACCGTAGTTGGTGAATCTAGTTGCAGGATATATGGATAACCATTGTATCATTCTTTCCCCTTTTCTGTAGTCTTGCAATATTTCAAAACATTAATTTGGGGAAAATGCAAAAAAAAAATGAATTCAAAACTCATTGGCAACTTTGAAAATAAAGTAAATGGCAGGGTAAGAAATAAAATCAGAGTAAGACATAAAACAAAAAATATTGTCAGCTTAGGAGCCATGAAGGGGCTTTCAGGGTTACAGCCCTCGGGAAATGTTAGGAAATATACTGCTAGTACCTTCTCTAAGGAGGAAGTTTGTATCTCTCATCAGATTCTCAAGGGATTTGTAACATCCGCTGCACCTCAAAAATGTTAAAATAATAAGCTAAAGGGAACCCAGAGAGTCACTATTACCAGACACAGGAGAAGCAGTTGAGCTGCAGGATGACCGAAGTCATCAAATTTCAGAGACAAGAAATGCCTCAGAGATCATGCAGCCCAGACCTCTACGTCCAGATGGGGAAACTAAGTCCAAAGAAAGGTCAGTGAGCTTGACTCCAACAAATTTAGCACGTTTCCCTGGCTCGTAAGTGACAACTGGGCTCACAATGCTGTCCTTAGGCCACAAGGAATTTTTTCTCCCCCAGAAAAGCCATCCTGAAAAACCTTGCCAGACAATGGCCATGTGTCGGCCCTCCTGGATAAGGACGTGCATCTTTGTTCTGAGCCGGATGACAGCATTCTTACAGAGCTGGCTGCAAAGGAAGCTTTGTCGAGGGGGTTGCGGGCATGTCAGTGAGATCAGGGACACTCTCAGCTGCAGGGTAGAAGTGGGCCACTAACTAAGATTGATGGATGGTTCGAGCCCTGGCAGGCCGAACACAATGCGGGGCCGGCCAAGTGGGGGAAAAAATTAGTTTGCAAGATTAGGACGTATTAACACAAGTCAGACAACTGTCATGTCACAGCTCTTCGCCATAATGCTGATTGGCAGGCAAGCATTTCTGATTCCGATGGCCACGGACGCAGGGCGTCTGCAATCTGTCTCGCATGACATCCAACGGCTGGCAAATCCCCCCTGCTGGAGAAGTCAGCTTTTCTTAGAAAACTGCGTCCCCTGGGTCTTGTTTGGCATGCCCCCAGGCCAAAGGTGCATGGCAAGGTGGGAGAAGGCAGAGAGGATGCAGCGGCTGTCAAGAATTTCAGCTGCAGTGGAAGGTAGGCTTCCTGAGCTCAAAGCAACAAGGACCTCTGGATGGCGCACGGGCCCGGAACCAGGGTGGGGATGGCAGGAGTTGTAAGAGACACCATGATCCCTGACAAGGAATGTTCGACTTCACTGGGGAGCCCAGACCTACTCCTGTGGTCAAGTTCCACAACGATGTGAAGCAGGCCAGGGATGACAAGGCCACCCCGGGCCAACCCCCATCCAGCTGATTCTAATGAATGCCCGCTGATCTCTGCCCACTCCCTCTTCTCTGGAAATAACAGGAGGTCAGCGGTTCGGCGTATCAATTTTCATTACCCTTCAAACCTGAAGAATTTGGAAATAGTCATGACTGACTTACACCTGTCTTGAAAGGCACCTTTCTTTATGCGTTGCATTGTCTGGAATTTTTAATGCGGGCCTTCAAAGTTGACTTTATCAAATATTGAGTGAAGACAAAAGAAGCTTTGTAAAAGTATGTATATTAGTCTACATAGGCGGGGCTATATGCAGTGACAAACTACCCTAAAAAGTGGGGTGACTTCACATCACAAATGTAGATTCCTTGCCTCGACCAAATCTGCTGCTGATCCAGACACCTCCTCAGATAAGTTTCTTAGAAGAACGAAACTCAGCAGTCCGGGCTGCTTTGATCTTGGGGCTCCTCCACCCCAAGATGAGGTCATGGAAGGGGGTGAGTAAGCTGGAGGTCACACACTGACTTGTTCATGCTTTGATTCAGAAATATCACACACACACACACACACACACACACACACATAGCAGTGGCCCACAGCCCATTGAACTCTTTATCCATTAATTAGACTGTTGGATGGACATTTAGGTTGTCTTCAGTTTGGGATATTATAGAGGGTGCTGCTGTATACATTCTTACATGTCTCCAGGTGGGCTTGGGCAAAAATTACTCTACATAACGTTATCTAAGATGGGATGTCTGAAGATGTGAGTAGAAACGATAAGCATAGAAGTTGGCAATTAGCGTGAATCTAAACAAACTTTAACTAAGCAAAACAATATAATAATGTCTTATAGGTTAAACAAAACAAGCAAGGATCAATATCCCCCAAACAATAACAATTTTCTGGCAAGGATATTTGAAGACAAAATCATGGACATACTGGATACAGTATCATTGTCTCCAAGGAGTGATGGATGGTTAATTGGGATATTTTATCATAAGCATTGCAGAGCCAAATGAATGGCTGAAGTTAAAATATCCCTGTAATGTTTGGGAGGATGATAAGTATATGTTTAATCTTTGACTTTGACATGTTAACTATTCATAACACATTTCCAAGGTAATCATTAAAAGAAGAGAAATAAGTAAAGATTTTAAAAAATAACACAGGGAAAAAATATTCAATTCCAAAAAAAAAAAAGGCAGGAAGAAAGAAAAAAAGAAAGAGTAAGACACATAGAAAGCACACAAAATGAGATGGTAGAATAAATAGTAACAATAATAGAAAGGGACTGGGTCTATCTAAAGACAAATAAGTCATAGTGATTTTTTTTAAATCAGCTTCTTTGACAAGGAGGTGCCCCCCAACTCATGCACAAAGTCCCCACACAAGGCCCTCTGGGACTGAGGGGTGACCCCACATGGAATATATACCCTTAGGCTGTGGGTGCAAGGCTCCGGGGACAGAGTTTGTATTAATGTTATATTGAGTTCTTGAAATAAATTGTGACCTTTCCGTGTTTGTTCCTGGACAGAAATAGTTTCAGCACCATTGGATTTCCTTTTGCTTTAAATGTTAGCCCCAACTCAGCTCTCAGGCCGTCTGTTTGGATGTGATTTATAAAGTTTCCTCATAGATGTAGTAAAGAAAAACCAGGCCCCAAAGAAGTAACGTCGATGTTTAAAGGGAAGTTGGAGATAAGCCAATGTGCTGTTCGACATGCTCTAGTCTATGAGAAAGGGAAGAATCTCATATTGATCCAAGCCCTGCAGCCTGAGCACCTGCAACAGTGGTTTGTCACCATCTGAGATAAGACAACTGTAGACACACAGGACAAAACCCTCCTGGATATAGAAAAGCAGCTAGGCCATCTGATAAAAAGACTTTCATCTCATGAAAAGTATTCATATACATGTCTTCAGTGAAGGATTTTAGAATAACGAAAAAGCTAGCACTCTGAAAATGCAGAAGATCATCCCCCTTGAAGAAGAACTCAAGGTTAATTAATTATACAAAAGAACCATAATGATTCTCAAGATTTCGTGCATACAGGTAATCAACAATTTGGCCCTGGGGAATCTGAGGATAATCTGGCCCAAGGATGTGGTATCGGATAATTCCAGGGCACCATTTACCTATGCTGCAATTGAATGGTGCCCCGGGGAATTGTACAACGCAGTGGCCCTAAGCTGACCAATCTAATTCTATTTGAAGAGTTGAGAAGAAAGAGGAGAGTGAACTTGTTCAGGTGGTACCTGCAATGCAAAACTTCCTTGGTGAAAAGTGAACTGTCGGGGCCCCTGGGTGGCTCAAATGGTTAAGCGTTCAACTGTTGATTTCAGCTCAGATCATGATCTCATAATTTGTGGGATGGAGCCCCACATCAGGTTCTACACTAAGAGCAAGGAGCCTGTTTGAGATTCTCTCTCTCTCCCTCTCTCTCTGCCCTCCCCCCACTCTCAAAATAATTAAATTTTTAAAAAAGAAAAGTGAACTCTCCTGGACTAGAACCTGTCACAGAATCAAGTTGGAGATTGGTTTAGAAAGCCAATCTGACCTGTAATGTAGACAAGTTGGCAATATGAGAAGTTGTGTGTGTGTGTGTGTGTGTGTATGTGTGTGTGTGTGTTTATTCCTGGAACACCACAAATCTTAGCAATGTGGGCAAGACTGTGACTCCCATAGAGCTGAACAATGAAGATGTCGTGTGGGATGCTTTTCAAAAAATGATTTGTTTCATCCATGGCAAATCACCTCCTTTCCACAGCAGGGTCTTCCTCACCACTGCTATTGAAGAAACTTCCACGAGAGTCTTTGGAAAAAAAGAAGCAAAATCCAAAGTTACCAGGAATTGCAATCAGCTATAGATGGAGAAAAGAAGCACCATATCACAGCTGAGGAAGGAACAATGACGTCCTGAAATGGAGAAGCTGATATCATTACACTGTGGGTGCCTAAAGATGGCTGGGAAGCCTTGGCCATTTTATTACAGGTTAGAAAAACAGACATTAGTTCCTGAATGGAGGCTCAGAACATGTAGAAAAAGCCAAAAAGTCTCATAACTGTGGTTAATTGAATATTTAATAGGCTACTTTAATGTATAATAGGCAACGATTTAATCAGAATACCCATTCCAAAAGGATAACTGAGTATTCTAAATGTTTTGAGCACCTGGAGGGGAAAAAGTATTCCTGTATTGATATAATAATAACTACTAATGAAATAGCTATACCTCTGAAGACAAAATTGTTGACATACTGAGTACAGTATCATTGTTCCACAAGCAGTGACTGATGGTTAATTGGGATATTTTATCACAAGGAATTCAGATTCAAATGAATGGAAAAATGTAAAAATTGCAGATTATCCTGTATTTCTCTATGAATAACAGATGGCACATTTCTGTGCCAATTAGAAGTTAGCAATGTAGGTATTTAGGGTAATTCTTATTTTCAAATGGCATTTTTTCAAGGAACTAAAACTAAGAAAAACTCCACCGTGCATAAGCTAACTGTATAGTCATATAAAAGTTCAGTTTTCATAACCACTGTTCAGAAGGGTTAGGTCGAGTTTACAGGACTGTTCTAAAAATGCTGTGCCTGCAATATCAAATAGGCAGATCCCGAGTAATCAGGAAACCTGCCCAATCTTGCTGTGAATGACAAATAGCTTGCTGCTTCAAGTACCCAATTTCTTTGCAACATTCTTTCTTCTGGATGGCTGAAAACATACTCCTTATAAGTTGATATCTCAAATCATTTGTTTCAAAATATTACCTGATATTTTAAAGATTACCATTTCTGCCACCTTGCTTTTCAGATTCTTGTATCCAATTGTTTCTGACATGGAAAAAAGTAATAATCCTTCACTGAACAAGGACCCTACTTTTTTTTTTTAATTTTATTAATGTTTATTTATTATTGAGAGACAGAGGGAGACAGAGCATGAACATGGGCAGGACAGAGAGAAGAGGAGACACCAGAATCTGAAGCAGGCTCCAGGCTCCGGGCTGTCAGCACAGAGCCCGATGGGGTCTTGAATTCACAAACCGCGAGATCATGACCTGAGCCGAAGTCAGACGCATAACCAACTGAGCCACCCAGGCGCCCCCAAGGACCCTATCTACTTAAGAGGAGCAGTCGGAATGCATTCCATGTCAACTATATTTTTATTATGTACTTAAAGATGACATATATGCAAGAATGGATTTTCTGAACACACAAAGTCCTTTATAGTCAATGAATATCTGAATGTCATTATTGATGGGGAGGGAAATTCTGCTTTTGGTCAAGATATACTAACAGGGACTAGACTTGATGTCCACTTGAAACAATTAGACAATTGAACAAAATATACAAACCAGCTGTTTTCAGACACTTGACCTCAATCAATGCAGTACAATAAATTCTCTGAGAGAGGAGAAACAAAAAGAGTGAGACCTTGGATTGTTCCATGATCCTACCTGATAAGAGTTTCTAGTCCACAGGCAGGGAGGTGGCATGCAAGCAGAGCCTAGTAGTCTCCATAAATTGAGAAGATGGAATTTGAGTACAAGGCAGCTAGAGTTCAGGGAAGATTGCCAGAGAGGAGGAGGAGGGAGAGAGAGAGAGAGAGAGAGAGAGAGAGAGAGAGAGAGGGGAGAGAGAGAGGGGAGAGGAGAGAGGAGAGAGGAGAGAGAGGAGAGAGAGAAGAAAGAAAGAAAGAAAGAAAGAAAGAAAGAAAGAAAGAAAAGACATCTGTAGATAAGCAGGTCTCCCTTGAGTTTTGGGTTGCCTTGTGATCAATGTGGACATGTGAGAAAACTACCAAAGTCTAGGGGAAGAATCATTCAAAGGAATTAAACAATTTCCAGTACACACACAAAGCCAGGAATATTCTGTGTTCCCACCATCTAGAATGGAAAAATCTTATAATTAAATTACAAAATAACAGGTATCTATATCTGAGTGTGGAGTACTCACAGGAGCATTGCCTTAGTAGGGGCAAGAATTTATCCCCAAACTAGCGGCTACTCTTTCTCCCTAACAAAGATTATAAGCAAGCCTTGAAAGACCAAACTTTTTCCAAATAACTCACTGTATTCTAGCACAAAGTTCAAGAATATTTATAGGAGTGCAAAAATATCTAGTACCCCCCAAAATAAAATTCCCAATGACTGGGATGCATTTGATCAATCATCAGGCATACAAAAAAGGATGAAACTAGGGCCCATAAAAAGAAAAATCAATCAATAGAAACAGATCTAACAATGGCACAGATGATAGAAGTAGGAGAGAAGCTTATTAAAATAGTTACTATAAACATATTCTGTATGTTCAAGAAGCATGCTAAGTTAAGCAGTTAAAGGAAAGATGGAGCATGTTACAACATAGAAGATATAAAAAAGAGCCAAACTGAACAGATAGAGATAAAAACTACCAAGTCTGAGATGAGGAATATATTGGATGAAATTAACAGCAAGCTAGACATTGACACTGCAGTAGAAAACATTAGTGAACTCGAAGACATAGCGATCAAATAGAAACAATCCACAATGAAACACAGATTTTTTTTTTAACTAGAAGAAAATGTACAGGCCATGAGTGAGCTGTGGGAAAATTTCAAGCAGCCCAATATGCATGTAACTGAAGTCCTTGAAAGAAAGGAGAGGGAGTAGAACAGGAAATGTATTTGAAGAAATGATGGGCCAAACTTTTCCAAAGTTGATGAGAATAATAAACAGATCCAAGAAGCTGAAAGAACCCAAATCCTAATAATCATGAAAAAATTACATTAAGTCCTATCATAGAATCTAATTGCTTACAGTAAATGATAAAAACAAAATCTTAAAAAACAGAGATAAAAGACGCATTATATGAAGAGGAACAAAGACAAGGATGACAAACAATGCAAGCTAGAAGATGGTAGAGAAAAAATGGGGAAAAGACAAACAAAATCAAAAAAGTCTTGTTTTTCTTAGCCTGTCAATGAAGAATTATATATCTTGCAAGAAATACTTTCTCAGACATAACAAAACTTAAAAAAAAAATCAGTATTGGCAGATTTTTGCTACAAGATATCTTAAAGGAAGTTCTTCAGGCAGAAGAAAAATGAGAGTAGATAGAAATCTGAATTTACACACCAAAAAAAAAAAAAAAAAAGAGGAAAATATAGAAAATGGCATCTATTTTCTACTTAATTAACAAAGACTTTGATGTAGCATAAAGCCCATCATCTCTGAGGGTCACCCCTCCCCCACTCTTGGACCCAAACATGAAATATTTTTTTCCTAAACTTGCTTTAAAAATGATATGAAGTGGTTGGGAAAGTGGATTGAACGTTACAAGTGGGACTTCTGGAATGTATGTGGAAAGATATAGCATTCTTCTGGGGCATTTTTCCAATTCATAATGACCATTGTTCAAACTGCCCAGTTGCTATGTGCACTAGAACATCCCATGGCTCACTCATCTTGTCGACTCTAACAGAGAACTCTTCCTTTTTTATTATGTTTCTTTATTTTTCAGAGGCAGAGACAGACAGAGCATGAGTGGGGGAGGGGCAGAGAGAGAGGGGGACACAGAATCCAAAGCAGGCTCCAGGCTCTGAGCTGTCAGCCCAGAGCCCGACGCGGGGCTTGAATCCACGAACCTCAAGATCATGACCTGAGTCAAAGGCGGACACTCAACCAACTGAGCCACCCAGGCGCCCCAACAGAGTACTCTTTTACTAATAGATGTACATATTGAGATTACGTATCATCGAACATGGGACTTCATATAGTTCTGCAATAGCAACCAGGGTATATGGGGGAGAATACTGACTGGCCTTTCTCCTGGCCCCTAGTTCCTCCCATTTAAAAAATGGTCTATTGCCCTTCTTAGCTTACTCCCTGGAAAATGTAGTGATCCACTCCTCACAGATGATGGACAGAACCAGGAAGGTTCAACTTAATTAAATACATGTAACAATAAGTGATCTGAAAATTGTTAACAGACCCCTATAAAGGCCAGTGCAGTTCCCAAGACATCTGTAAAAGTTCCTATTCTAATGTGTGTCTATGACGTTCGAATCTTGAATAATGTATAAAGTGGCTCTTCAAAATCACATCGTGTCATCCATTGTTTGAATTTCATCCCTGACCAAGCAAAGATGAACACAAGTGTGACACATCCTTTAGATTTGTAATTTAAAATGTGGGTCAAGAGCTGATCTGTGGGATGCAGGATGCCTCCACTACTTCTGAAGAAACATCTGGAGTATATGAATCCACAGCTGCCTTTGTCTATTTCAGTGCTTCCTTGATAACTGTTATATACATTCCTTCTTTGGCACACTCCCCATGAATGAATGGGCATCTCTTATTGAAGCTGGATGCAACTCTAAACTTTCCTTCTAAAGCATATGTGCCCAAAATAGAGGATAGGAAGGGCTTCAGCTGATTCCAATGGGGCCTTTAAACAATATGCTCCTTTTATCTGGGTCCTATTCAGTCTTCTCTTGGTGTAGTCTTATTTGTGAAGAAATGCTTAATACCCCTTTTTGTGGTACTGAGCCTACTGTATTCCAAAATTCCATATCATTGGTATAAAAACTGTGAAGTCTCATTCTTCTACTCTTTTTGGAAAAAAAAAATTCCAAGAAATTACCTAGACACATTATATGGATCTCCTCCTGGTCCTGGTACTTTGGATATCTCATAAAACATCTTACTTTGATGTGAGCCTTGATGATATCTCTTTGATGAACAGTTGGTAAGGTGCCGCTTTTGGCCTCAGTTCGGTGTGATATATGTTTCTCTCTTCTCTTAATAGTGGGCTTGTGCCTGGAAATGCTCAGATACAGCCTTAATAACATCAGATTGAGCCTTAAAGAATATCAGATGATGTTTCATTGAAGAATAGTGGTCTTGCTATCTCTTTTATTCCTTCTATTAGTATTGGAGCATCTCATCCCATCACTGATGGTATACAGATGTACAACTCTCTTTTTCTGGAACTCAAAGGACCTTTCCTTATATTTACCATGAGATCGTGGATTGGACTCCACCTTTTCATAGGCAAACAACTTTATAACCTATACAACAAATTGCTCTGTTCTTGGTCTAATTCTAGAAAGGCCTTTATTTTAAACTATTTTATTCCCTTCTCCAAAAACACAAATAACCCACCTCTAAGAGTAAAACTAACTCCTGGGCAGATTCTTACATTTTCTCTACACCTAGGAAGCATTTGAAACTTCATCCCTAGGGGCGCCTAGGTGGCGCAGTCGGTTGAGCGTCCGACTTCAGCCAGGTCGCGATCTCGCGGTCCGTGAGTTCGAGCCCCACGTCAGGCTCTGGGCTGATGGCTCAGAGCCTGGAGCCTGTTTCCGATTCTGTGTCTCCCTCTCTCTCTCTGCCCCTCCCCCGTTCATGCTCTGCCTCTCTCTGTCCGAAAAATAAATAAATGTTGAAAAAAAAATTTAAAAAAAAAAGAAACTTCATCCCTATATTCTGGAAGAACATTTCCCTGTTCCTGGAAATCATGTCAGAACTGCAAATATCAAGTTTATCTGTCTGTGGTCTTAGAGCGAATGGACTTTGTTCCTGAGTACCTGCAGGAATTACTAGCCTGAGAGAACCACAAACCTATTGGAAAATTTTATGACAAAAGCTATGCACTTCCAAGTTTTAGATAAATTTTATTATGACGATTGGGGAAAAAAAAAACTATTGCCAAAATATAAGGATAAAAAAAGATTAAAAGTTAAAGGGAGGGGCACCTGGGTGGCTTAGTTGGTTGAGCGTCCAACTGCGGCTCAGGTCATGATCTCACGGTTCGTGAGTTTGAGCCTCGCGTCGGGCTCTGTGCTGACAGTTCACAGCCTGGAGCCTGCTTCGGATTCTGTGTCCCCTCTCTCTCTGCCCCTCCCCTGCTCTCACTCTGTCTCTCTCTCTCAAAAATAAAATAAACATTAAAAAAAAAAAGTTAAAGGGGAAAAAAAATAAAAGAATATATCCCTGAAAAATACCATACTAAAGGAATAATAAGGGTTTTTAGAAATGAAATAGAAAATAACATAAAATTGAAAAAATATATGAAACCATTAATTAGTTTTTTGAATATACTGATAAAATTTACAGACTTCTGGAAAACTTGGTTACTATAAAAAATAAAAGCTCAGGGGCGCCTGGGTGGCGCAGTCGGTTAAGCGTCCGACTTCAGCCAGGTCACGATCTCGCGGTCCGTGGGTTCGAGCCCCGTGTCAGGCTCTGGGCTGATGGCTCGGAGCCTGGAGCCTGTTTCCAATTCTGTGTCTCCCTCTCTCTCTGCCCCTCCCCCGTTCATGCTCTGTCTCGTTCTGTCCCAAAAATAAAATAAAAAACGTTAAAATATATATATAAATAAATAAATAAAAAATAAAAGCTCAAAAATGCTAGAAATGGAGAATGAGATGTAATTCAGATTCAGTAGAATTTTAAAAGATAAGGGATACTCTGAAATTCATATGCCAATAAAAGAGACATGAATTATAAAATCCATCAAAAACTGACTATGGAATAAATGCACCAAAATGGACTATAGAAAAAGAAAACGTGAATAGTCCAATAACCCTTAAATAAATGGAATTGAAATTAAAAAAAAAATCTTCCCACAAAGAATATTAAATGGTCTAGTTGATTAATTTTACTGATTACCCAAAATATCCCTATCTTAAAAAATTATTCTAGAAGGAAATGTATATAACTTTTATTAAGAGGACAGCGTAACTGATTTCAAAACCTAACACAGATAAAACAAGAAAGAAATCAGTTGATGACAAAGAGACCCTGCAAGGATTTGCCTAAAGGACATCCTTTACAGTAAATCTGTTTGCATTCAGAGAACATATATAAAGACTTTAGCATACATTCATTCCACCCCACTTACACATTACTGTCATCAGATATTTTAGTGTAACCTTAGTTTTCTTGATTCTCAAAACCTTCTGTTACTTTATCCGGTGTTCACTAAGATTTACCCACATACTTGTTACTTTATTTACTTCTCATTTTTTCACTCCCAGATTCTCCTTCCAGGATTACGTTTCTTCCACTTAAAATATATTCTTTAGGTTTCCCTTTAGTGAACTCTTTTCGATGACAAATTCTTTTAGTTATTTTCTTTTTATCTAAGAGTGCCATTCTGCCTTTATTCTTGAAAAAGCTTTCCAAACAGTTATTTTCTCTCAATACATGGTAGGCGGAATAACACCGCCTCCAAAAATGTCCACGTCCTAATACCAGGAACTAGTGAGTAGGTTACGTTACATGGCAAGAGAGAGTTTGCAAACGTAATTAAGGTTATTGATCTTAAAAAAGGGAGGGCGGGAGAGAGTATCTTGGAGTATCCAGGTAGTCCAATCTAACCACAAGAGCCTTTACAAGCAGAGAAAGTCAGAGATAATGCAGTAGAAGAGGGAGAGAGATGTAGCAAAAAGGAAGACGGAAAGATTTGTGCATGAAAAGAATTGGAGACTGTTGCTGGCTCTGGAATCTAGAGAGACCCAGGTTCAAGGAGCAGAGGCAGGTCTTCAGGATCTGAGGGCATCCCCCAGCTGATTGTCAGCAGAGAAACAGAATCCCACTCCTACAACTGCAAGGGACCGGATTGTTCCAACCACCACAGTGCACTTAGAAGTGGATGGATTCTTCCCGGTAAGAAGCCACCTGGCTGACAGTTTGGTTTTAGCCTTGTAAAACTCAGGGCAGAGAAATTGGCTGTCAGCCTACACCTCTGACCCACAGAATCGGGAGAGCGTACATTTATGTTATTCTAAGCTGCTAAAATGTGTGGTAATTTGTTGTGACAGCAGCAGTAGAAAACCAATACATTGATAGCAGCATTCCACTGATGCCTTTCATTTTTGCTATTGAAAAACAAGCTCTTGCACTAATGATGATTTTTTAAGCCATCTCCCCCCCCCCCCCCCCCCCCCCCCCCCCCCTTTTAGGTCTTGTCTTTGTCTTTGATATTCTGTGGTTTTATTTTTATATGTCTACATGTGAATTTCTTTTAATTTGTCCTGCTGGGAAATCGATCGTTTCTGAGTGAGAAAGTGATGACTTTCATCAGTGTTGGAAAATTTTGAGCCCTGACATTTTTCAAAGACAATCACTGCCCCCTCCTTTCCTTCTTCCTTTTCTGGAATTCCAATTTAGCATATGTTGTACCTGTTGACTCTATTTCATTTTTCTTAACCTCTCTTTCACATTGTCCGTCAGGGACTTCTATGGACACTTTTTTTTTTTGGACATATCTTCCAATTCATCAGTTCACTATGTAGCAGCTTCTAATGTGCTTTTAAAATCATCTATTGAGAGGCGACTGGCTGGCTCAGTCAGTAGAGCACGTGACTCTTGATCTTGGGATCGTGAGTTCAAGCCCCCTGTTGCCTGTGAAGCCTACTTAAAAAAAATCATCTATGGAATTCTCATTTCAATTACTCTATTTTTAAACTTATTTTTAGGAGTTTTATTGTTTCTTTTTTTAAGTTTATTTATTTATTTTTGAGAGAGAGAGAGAGAGAGAGATTGAGAGAGCGAACACGAGTGGGGGAGGGGGAGAGGGAGGGGGGAGAGACAATCCCCAGCAGGCTGTGTGCTTTCAGCGAGGAGCCCCACACAGGGCTCCATCCAACAAACCCTGAGATCATGACCTGAGTTGAAAACAATCAGTTGAAGACGCTTAACTGATTGAGCCATCCAGGCAGCCCAAAGTTTTATTGTTTCTATTTTAAATCCATTTGGTTACTTATAATAGCCTTGCTCTTTTCAAATATTGTGAATCCTCGTTTCATTTCTCTGAAAAAAAAATTCTTATTTATATACTGTATTTGAAAAATCAAGCATCTATATTAATGTAGGTCTGGCTCTTTTTGTTGTTGTTTTGGCCCTTTCTCAAAGGGCTTTATTTCATTTTGTTCCACATGGGTTTTGTTTTTGTTTTGTTTTGTTTTGTTTTGTTGACTGCGTTCATACATCTTAGAACTTTATCTGTGGAAATGCTCTGAGACCTTTGAAACTGTTTCTTCCACAGAGAATTTTACTTTTCTCTGAATAAAGAGCCGCTTTGATCAAAATCCTTGACCTGGAGATTTTTTTTTTAATCCCCCAAATAGTGTGAATCCAGACTACAAGTTCGCGTGAGCGCCATCTTGTGGCGCACATTTTCCTGTATTGGGGCCAAAGACCAAGACAGGTGGTTTTCCTTCCAGCTTTCTGGGTTGGAAGTTTGGATTTATTTCTAGCCCATCCTTGTACCGCAGGTGTAATTCTTTAGAGCCCTAACTTTGCGCTGGCAGGCTTCTCTTTAGACTCTGCAGACCCTCTGCTTCGGGCACGTTCTGGACTTGGTTTTAATTCAGCAGTGCCATGCAAGGTTCTGAAAACCATAGCTCCTTTTCATCCGGTTTAGCAAATGCCCTCCTGGTAAAAGGCTTCCTCTTGGGTTTCTCCTTTCACTTGGTTTATAGCTTCTTATTCTCTTGCCAGCTCATTAGAGCCTTTAATAAGATGTTGTCTATAATTTATGCACTGTTTTCAGCTGTTTTCAGTGAGGGCCAATCAGGGTACCCCGTATCTGGCACACTGCTGGAAATGGAAGTTCCAAGTGCTCTTGCCCTTTTACAGGATTAATTTTCCAAGGGGAGCACAAGCTACCACCTGCCTTTTCCCCTCTCTCTCTTGGGGTATCTTGTAAGATAATAGGACCCAGCAAGATGGGAGTCTTGGCCCACACTCCAAAAATTAGGAGAGGCTTCTCTGCTTCAAGCTGCTGGTCCTGCCCGTCCCCTCCACTGAGCCCCAGTCCCACTGTTCCCTTTGTGCCTGACATTCCTACTGTGCCTCCCTGCAGTTCTGAATCTTCCCCCACCCCTCTGTTCCTCTGACCCCAGTCAGTCCAGCCTGAGCCTCATACTTGGCACACAAGTGGGTTCCTGACTGCAGTTGATCTATCATTGACTGTTTCTTTTCTGGGATCTCCTGCTAACTTCCCCGTCTCTCCCAATATTCCTCAGGACAAACACTGCCAACTTCTGTACCCTAACTTGTGCTAGAACCAAGTGCTGAAAACAGTAGGTTCCAGAATGCAGCATGTGGTAAGAAAGGAAGAAACACAAACTTTGAAACCAAAAATATCAAAGTTTGTATCCCAGATCTTACCCCCTTAACTGAATTGCCACTTACATGCTCTAAGTCTCCATTTCCTCCTTTGTAAATACATCTTTGTCGGATTATTCTAAGTACCAGAGATGATGGGTATAAAGAATCGAATGCTGAGGCACCTGGGTGGCTTAGTCAGTTAAGCATCTGACTATTGGTTTTGGCTTCGGGCATGATCTCATGGTTTTGTGAGTTCGAGCCCTATATCCAGCTCTGTGCTGACAGTGTGGAGTCAGCTTGGGATTTTCTCTCTCTCCCTCCCTCTCTCTGCCCCTCCTCCCCCCTCAAAATAAATAAATAAACTTAAAAAAAAAGAATCTAATGCAAAATAGGTGGTTAATCAGGTACCAAATGGCTGGAAGAATACAAACAAAGTTTTCTGTGGTTGGGACTATATCACTCTATACCTTGAAGACTGGACCTTGAGAAATTGCACAAAGAATGAAAATCTGCTGCTAGATGTTGGCTCTGGTATAGGAAAGTGGAATGGACTCCCTGAGGCCAAAATGGAACGTGGACTAAAGCAGTGTGTACAAAGGGCTGACAATAAACTCAAGATTCAGAATGGGGCAGGAGAGAAGTTAGATCAGGTCTAGCAAACAATGTTACAGAAATTTCTTACATTACTCCTCCCTCACCGCTTGCAGGAATTACCAGTGATGATGAAAATAATAACAACAACAATAATAATAATAATAATAATAATAATATCTAACTATGTTGCTGCTCTAAGCTCTCTCCGAAATTAACTAATTTATTTCTGACCACAATTCCATGATTCGGGTAATGCTATTGTTAGCATCTTACAGATGAAGGCATTAAAGCATGAAGAAATTAAGAAGCTTGTCCAGGATTAAACAAGGAACAGAGCAGCCTGGCTCCAGAATCCAAGCCCATAGCCACTTTGATATAAGAAGAGTAGCTATCCCGTTCTTATCAGAATTCCCACTGACAGAGCATCACAGGAAGCCACTATTAATTGTCAGAATTAATACATGAAACAGTATCTAATTTCCGTCTTTGGCCCAGAGATTCCTGGCTTATAGTTTTGCTCTGGTGAAGTGCATTGATGGAAGCAACAGACCCCCCGATGTCTTTAGGCCTTATATTATTTGTAGCTTTTTAAAATATATTTACATTAACTAATAGTCATTAGTTACAACAGTTCTAATAATAACTAATTATATTAGTTATAATCATAATAGTAACTAACATTAACTCATAGTAAAGGATAAGAGGCACTCCTGGAGAACTTTGGCCTCACCTCAGTCATGGGACCTACCCCACCCTGTCACCCGTATGAGTTTATGTCTCTGGTTCTCATACTGGATGTGCACTTCTCAAAGGCTCATAGCGACAGTTCCCTGTTCTTCAGGGGGTTTTTTCTTTTGTTTGTTTTTGTCCCTGGGCCTCTCACAGGTTCTATCCCATCCATATAACACAAAATCATTTTATTTTATTTTTTTTTAATTTTTTTAACGTTTATTTATTTTTTTGAGACAGAGAGAGACAGAGCATGAACAGGGGAGGAGCAGAGAGAGAGGGAGATATAGAATCTGAAACAGGCTCCAGGCTCTGAGCGGTCAGCACAGAGCCTGACGCGGGGCTCGAACTCACGGACCGTGAGATCATGACCTGAGCCGAAGTCGGACGCCCAACCGACCAAGCCACCCAGGCGCCCCAACACAAAATCATTTTAAATGCGTCATTTTAAAAAGCAATAATAGCTAGCATTTTGTTCTATACCTTCAATGTGCTGAGCTCCATACTAGATGCATCCCATATTTTTTTTTCTAACTCTTACAACAACCCCGTGTGCTGGCATTATTCTCATTTTATGGATATGGTGCCGGGATATGAAATAATAGTCCTAGATTAAATAGTAAGTGACTCGGCAAGGATTTATACCTAGATCTAGATGGCCCATATACCTGCATTCTGTCCTATGATATCAAGAAGAGGTGCTAGATAAACATTTATGAAATGAATAAATTTGGTCACCTGCTTCATTATACACATGCTTCTCAGCTGCGTTCTATGGTTGCCTTTTAAAGAACCTGGTCAAGACTGCAGTGGATGGAGTGACCCAGGTGATATCTACAGTTACTACTCTGCATCCTGGGAGGGAAGACTGGGTTAGAAACTTGTCTCTGGCATCTAAGATTAGAGACTGAGAAGGACTCAAGGCCTTGGGAGTGTGAGCCAGGCCTCCCCTAGCCCCCAGTCAGGCTGGGCTGGGAAGAATCCTCTCCACCGCCCCATGCCTATTGGATTCATGCTGGCCTTGGCCGTGAAACCAAAGCTCCACCTCTGCTGTTACCACTTTTTGCCTACTGATCACTATGCCATTTTCACCATCTGATTCTCTCCCACACTGGAGCACAGAAAAGGGATTTCAGTCTGAATGCTGGATATACATACATTTTCAATTGCTTAGGTACACAAAAGAGACCCAAGTAGAACTTGGTAAATTTTTGCATCCAGCGATTATAATCAAGTATAGACAATGTTATCGAAGGGAGAGAGCATGGGTTTTTGAGTCAGACAAAACTGGGTTCCTATCCTGGATTTCCTGCTTGCTAGTCATGAAACGGGTGGCAAACTATTGAACTTCTTTGAGACAAAGTGTCCCATCTGTAGAATGGGCATAATAGTACCTGTTAAAAATAAAACCCAAAGATGCGTGTAAAGTGTCAAGCATTTTCATAAATCTTATTTCTTTTCCTTCATCTTGTCTCCTAAACAGAAAGAATCTGAGAACTGACATTCATTCAAAAATATAAAAATAGGAGTCAAATTTGCTTGAAAATCTAATTTTAACTCAAATCATACAACTCTTAGATTGGGAGACTATGGGGTGGCAGAGATAAAAATTTAGTTACTTGTGTCTTGATCAATATTTCTTTTCAGGAGGAAAAAAAGTAATTTCAATATTATCTACAGAAGCAGGTTTTAACATTCATACCACAAGGGACTTCTTTTCATTAATTTTCAAAGATAATCCCACTTTTAGATAAAAATCTCCCTGTCAAACCACAGTTATCAAGTAATAATTCACTTTCTTGTCTTTGTTAAGCAACAACAAAATCAAATGACTCCTAGAGCTTTTAATTGGCATGTATCCCACATGACCCAAGCGAAGGTGCTGGGTGTTAGTTCCTTGAATTGCCTCTTCTTGGTTCTTGGACCTCTGTTTATACCTTTACTGACTCCCACAAGGATCCATAAAAACCAGTGGGATTGGAATTTGATTCGGGAGAGATGTTCAGGCAGTGAAATTCCATCTACAGCTCAGGGGACCAAAATTGGACAAGATTTCCTTTCCTGTTACACAGAGCAATTGCTGGGTCTGGTCCTCGAAACAAAAAGGACTCTGTTTTGTATGGTTACCACATGGCCCCTTCGTCTCTCGTTGGAATTTGACAAGCAAATTGGCATTTGTGTTGCTGAGACTGTCGTAGAATAGTGATTGTTAATTATACCCTAGATGTCCTGCCTCATTCTGTCATGGATGCATTATGCTAAATGTGTACAGTGAGCAAAAGATCTTAAATTTGATTTCAAGTTGCATATCCAGAATGCTACCAGACCCGCCCCAGGGCAGAGAGCTCTGAAATCAGCCTGTGAGGAGCTGTGTTCCAGAATTCCTGGTTCTACCTTAGACCGGGAAGTATTCAGAAGGTCCAGCAGGTGTCAGTAAGAATTCTTTGATTGTCTCCAAGTCGAGTATGAGCACAGCAAATTACCTCACCCCCTGCCCTGAAGAGCTGTCTCCAGACGGGGCATTGTGTGAGCTGTAACTACTTCAGAGACAGTATTTTCCATAAGGATCTACTCCTCTAATTGGTAAAATTCTGACCTTTCATCTCAACCCCAAAGCAGGGTGAATGAAGCAGTCTCAGTTATAAAAAGCCTTCAAGGGAGGAGCACGTGAATAGGTGGTTGCTTCTAAAAATAAATCTAGTCTGTGTCAGCTCTGGTTTCCCCTGTGTTGCCCGCCTGGATTGCTTCTCAGCAACTTCAATCTCTTACCCTGCGGGCTTAATCCCGCTAAAGTTGGGACCAGGCATGAAGTTTACTGCGGCTTTAGAATCAGCAACCAGGGACAACATGCCATGATTGCTGTAAGTATGCTGATACACTCCTCTAAACATCTTTTTGATTAGTTTTGGGATACTTCGCGTATTAAGAAAAGTATAGAGGGGCGCCCGGGTGGCTCAGTCGGTTAAGTGTCCGACTTCAGCTCAGGTCATGATCTCGTGGTCCGTGAGTTCGAGTCCCTAGTCGGGCTCTGTGCTGACAGCTCAGAGCCTGGAGCCTGTTTCGTATTCTCTCTCCCTCTCTCTGTGCCCCTCCCTGTTCACACATACTTTCTCTCTGTCTCCCTCAAAATAAACATTAAAAAAAAGTGTACAGAATAATAAACAAGCACCCACCTGTTCACTACCCAGATTTAACAATTAGTAAGATTTTACCATAAATACTGCAGGTCTCTTATTTTATTATGAATGAACTAAAGGTCTCATATATTCCTCCTCAACCCCATTCCCTTCCCTTCCTTCCCAGGACAAGCATTATCTCACAGTTCATGTGTATTCTTCCCACCTATATCGATTGCCGGGGGGAGGGGGGAGCCATTATAAAATGCCACAGATTGGTTAGCCTAAATGACAAAAAGTTATTGCCTCCCATTTCTGGAGTCTCGACATCAGAGACCAAGATGTCGACAGAGCCACGCTCCCTCTGAAGGCACAAGGGAAGGATTTGTTCCAGGCCTCGCTTCTAGCTTCTGATAGTGTAACTCCAGGCTCATGTGGTGTTTGCCCCAGGTGCCTGTCTCTGTGTCCAAATTTCTAAGATCACTAGTCATAATAAATAAGGGGCCCACCCCACTCCAGTATGACCTCATCCTAACCAATTACGTCTACAATGACTCCATTTCCAAATAAGGTCATGTTGCAATACTAGGGTTAGGATTTCAACATATGAATTTGGAGGGTGGGGGGGGCGGCAAAATTTAACTCATAACACTATCCATGAATTAATATTTAAACTATAATTTTTTCCACAGACATTTATAGTATTTTGTGTACATCAACGTTTATATAAATGACATCGTAGGTATCTTGTGTAACTTGTTTTAATCCAACAGTATGTTTTTAAGATGCATCAACATGGCAAATTTGAGGTACTTTGTTTATAGTACTTCCCTGTATGAATGTACCACTATCCTCCCTATACTAACATTTAAAATATCTACAAGGCTCCGGGCGTCTGGGTGGCTCAGTGGGTTGGGAGTCTGACTTTTGATTTAGGCTCAGGCCATGATCTCACAGTCATAGGATCAAGCCTCACATGGGGCTCCACGCTGACCTGAAGCCTGCTTGGGATTGTCTCCCTCTCTCTTTGCCCCTCCACTGCTTGAGCTCTCTTTCTGAAAATAAATAATCATTTAAAAATATATATCTACAAGGTTCAAAATGTCATCTGATTAGTAAGTAATAACAGATACATGAGTCTTGGGCTTGAACTACATGAGTTCTCTGGTTCCAGTCCTTGCCAAGATTATGTGGATCTTGAATTGCATTTTGTGATCCTGCAATTTCACGATGTCAGGCCTGAGGAGTTTCCATCGTTTGGGAAGTTTCCGGCAGCAGGAGGAGAGCCAAATAAATGTTGGGGAATATCACTAAGCAACAAAGGAGAGAGGGAAGATATTTTAATTGAAGAATAAGTATTTAAGACCTGAGTTTGGTTTGAGAGAGTCCTGGGGTGACAGTTGGGGGTTCCCAGCCCACGGGACATGCCTGTAGGAGGAAGGCAGAGAGACTGAAGATGAGCTCTGTGTCCCAGGTCCTGACTCTTCTGAACTGGTCTTTGGGGCAGGAGATTGACCCCACCGCCCTTTGATCAACGTTATGGTGAGCGTCCAACCCTACAAAAGGGAGTTAAATAGTAATGTGAAATCTGCAGAAAAGCTCCCAAGTCTCTTACAAGTGAGCAGTCCTGAGCCTCACCTACTTCTCTGGGGTCTCCCTTGCCAAGGGTTTTAGCCATGACTCACTTGAGATTCAGCAAAGTGAAGGAAGCCTTGATCCTAAAGGTAGAAGATACAGCACAGCTGAGGGGCGTGTGTGTGGCCAACCATGGGCAGGAGAGGGAGGCCAACCAGCACATGGACGTACTCCACAAGGCCATCAAACTCAGGTGCCAGGAGATAGACAAGGACATGGCCATCCTGGTCAAGTTCTTAGAGAAAGTGCAAATGTCCACTGGTCATTTGACGGAGAGCTGCCAGCATGGATGGAGTCATAGGAACCTTCCTGAGGAGCGATTTCAGAGAAAGAGATGTTGACTGCCTTCACCCAGGACCATTTTCTTCCTGTTTGGTGACATATCACCCGACATTCGTGAGCACCTTCTGCTTTTGTGTACCTCCACCTTTATCACTGTCTGAAGGACCCAGATAAGAGAGCTCCATGTCACTCCCAAATACTGGATCCCTTGAGTAAAATGCTGGAAAATCAGATCGGACTTGTCTTCTGGAGGTGAGTAATGAGGTTGGATGTGAAAGACCTCCACTTTCCTTGCCTGCTATATGGGCCTTTAAAATGTCTTGTTCAAAACTAGAAATTCTCTCTAAAGACCTCCATGAGGAAAGTGCCAACCAGGTACAAGGCAATGAATGACCCCAGATGAGTCCAATGAACCACCCTTGGTCATAACCAACCATCTAAATGGAACTCCCCAGATGAACTTTTTTTTTTTTTAATTTTTTTTTCAACGTTTATTTATTTTTGGGACAGAGACAGAGCATGAACGGGGGAGGGGCAGAGAGAGAGAGGGAGACACAGAATCAGAAACAGGCTCCAGGCTCTGAGCCATCAGCCATCAGCCCAGAGCCTGACGTGGGGCTCGAACTCCCGGACCGCGAGATCGTGACCTGGTTGAAGTCGGACGCTTAACCGACTGCACCACCCAGGCGCCCCCCCCCAGATGAACTTTTAACTTTAGAAGTACTTTAAACGTATAGGTAAGTTATTGCTACACTTTAATATGTTTGCAGGCTCAAGAACAAATTTTTCAAAGACTGTTGAAAATTAGCCTCCCCCTCCCCGACCTTGCACCTCAAGGGACTAGTCGATTTAGCAGAAAGCACAGCACAGCTGGGGGGCAGCGGGGGCAGCCAAGATGGAGCTGAAAAACTGCCCTGAAAGCTTTTCCTCTCCCGGCCTTCCGTGAGGGCAGAAGCCAGAGGAGTCTCACTCACAAGTAGTCACTCCTACATCCCCGCTGTCAAAGTGGTCACCATGGCCTGCACCAAAATGAGAGATGACTGAAAGGTTGACGGTGGGACACAGCTGCAGTGGGGCTGATTCAGTCTCAGAGTGGGGAAGAGAGTGGCCATGGACTTTAAAGAAAACGCCATGTAAATGACAAGAGTCATTTTTTATGTGATCCAAAATTTGAAAATATGCAAATAGCCCTTTATGGATTTTTCTATGGATTTCTATTTGGAATCCATGGTTTCTTTTGAGTGTCTTAAGTCTGAAACAATCTCTCTCTCTCTCTCTCTCTCTCTCTCTCTCTCTTTCACACACACACACACACACACACCTCTAATTTCTGCTTTCATCAGTCATGTATAGCCTCAAATGCTATAGAGAAATTACATATAAAAATCACAGGAAGGAGACTGTAAGACTGTAGACATAAATAGGATCTCTACAAAGGGACCATCAGAAATCTCTAACAAAAAGGAATTTTAAAACAATTGTTTTCAAAGGTTGTCATTGCTTCAAAAATGGAATTGATAACACAGAGTGTCTACTTTGATTTGTCTTTGATGCTTTATTCTAAAACTAGATGAAGGAGTAGCTGTTTTAGAGGTGTTGGTGGTATTGATCAGGAACTGCCCAGGATTTCTATTTTGATTAAGTTATATTTCACTGTCTCATTCCTATTCTTTCTCCCTGAAATAATCTTCATATCTATTATTGTAATTTTAACAAATGAATAACTAAGCTCATGCATCTGTGCTTAACAATTATGTAATTAAAAATGAAAACTATTTTTTCAAGTAAAGAGAAAGTTCAGAATTTGCCAAAACATTGTATTTATATTTTTAAAATCAAGCTGGTGTTTGAGCTTACGTGTATGTGGATGCAATAAAACACACGTGCCCCAAAGTGGAATGATCATGGCTTGGGTGCCAGATAGTCTTTGCTTAGATCTTGTCTTCTGTTACCAGTTACATGGCATTGGGCAAGATGTAAAGTCTCTCTGAACCTCAATCCTTATTCATACAAAGGGCTTACTAAAGGCTATTTAACAGGGTTGTCTTAGAAATGCAGTGAAGTCATGTATGTTACAGTGCCTGGCACAGAGCAGGTTCTCCAACAAAGGATAGTAGTTGTTATTTTGTGGACCCAAGTCCCAGCTCTTCCATTAATTTGCTTTGTAATTCTAGACCAGTCTTTTTACTTCTAAGTGTAGGATGTAGAGATGGGACTAGATAGTCCCTACATCCTTTGCAGGATTAAAGTCTGTTTCTAACACACTATGGGTTTATACATGAGGTACTATCAAGAGGGACCAGGTATTCCGAATACATGCAAAGGTGGGATCTGGGACTTCAACTGTGGCCACATTTCTTAAATATCTGTCACTAGGCTTTATTCTAAGCCCTTTCCAGGTCTTAACACATTTAATTCTGACAATGCTGTGATTAAGATGCTATCCTTCTCCCCTCTTACAGATGAGGACACTGAGGCACAGAGAGGTTATGTGCCTTGTCCAAAGTCACACGGTGAGGAAGCAGTAGAACCAGGATTCAAACTGAGATAGGTTGCGGAGCTCGTATTTGTTTTACACGGTGTGCTTTGCAGCTTCTCTAAGGGCTTTGGCTTATTGACAACCAAAATCACAAGTAATCCCAGCACTTACTCATTTTTACTTTCCTTTCCTGAGCCTGAGGCAGACCCTCATGGTATGTTCGCTGGAGGATTATGGTTCTATGAAAGTCCAGAACTGTATCTACCTTCTCGTAGGTGCCTCGTGCTGACTGCCTGCTTTCCTCCTAATAAATGTCTGAAGTCAGACAGGTGTGGTTTCAGTCCCCACATCTGTATTAATTATTCGATTTTGGCAACATTACTTAACCTCTCCAAGCCTCATTTCCACATCTGTAATGGCAAATGCGAATATTAGTACCCATAACTAATGCGCGAATGTGAGAATTGGGAGGGTTAATACATGTCATTTACTGCCTGCAGAAAGCACTCACTAAATCGGATCAGCACCAGTTCTGACCTTGGGGCAGACTTCAGGTGGAGCCACTGAGCTATGAAGAAAGTCTCCTTCCCACCAACCCCCCCCACCCCGCCCCCGCCCTTGTTCTGAGTCTCAGAGTGGGATTCCCCGCCCCAGAGGCCCAGAAGCTGTCACAGATGCAGCCAAACACACAGTCTGTGCTGCAGACTGCTGGAGAATCCAGGGGCTTTGAGGGTCTTATCAGCTGAGACTGCGTCCCGCCCTCCTGCCTCCACCCTTTACAGCCTAGAGAGGAAGGTCATGGAGCTCTCCTAGATCACCGGGTTCTAACTATAAATTCCATCCACAGCCTGATGCCACCCTTCTATTCCGCTTGCAAACGTTCTTTTTCAAAAGTCCTGTCTGTCTGAATAACCTGATTTAAAAACAGACAACAGAAAAACAGACCCTTCCAGCCTTTGGCCTGAGTTTTCTACTTTGTGTCGAGCTTCTTTTTCTTCCTCCTCCTCTTTCGCTTATTAATAAAGTTTCCCTTCTGTGCAACAGCATGCATTTGTGGGTGTTACAAAAGATATTGTTAGAGGTACGGGAATTATTCCGAAGTTGAATATAGCCAGAGGAAAGACATGACTGAGCTGCAGTTCCCCCAAGGCAGAGCGCTCTCGCCCAGAATCTTACGTGGAAGCTTCCATTGTGCCATGAGTCCCAGCACCTTTGAATAGGCTCTTGGTTCCCTCAGTCTTAGGTCTTCTTCCTATCCTTTATTATTCTTCTTCTTCTTTCTTCTTCTTCTTCTTCTTCTTCTTCTTCTTCTTCTTCTTCTTCTTCTTCTTCTTCTTCATTCTTCCTATCCTTTATTATTAAGACTTCATTTGTTTAGCTTAAGGTTCACAGCAAAATGGAGGGGAAGGTACAGAGATTTCCCACATACACCATGTCCCCACACATAAACAGCCTCCCCATTGTCAACATCCTCCACCAGAGTGGCACATTTGATAAGGCTACACTGACGCACCATCATCACCCAAGGTCCGCAGTTTCCATTGGAGTTCACTCTTGGTGTTTTTCATTCCATGGGTTTGAACAAATGTATAATAACATGTATCCACCATATGGTATCATACAGAGTATCTTCACTGCCCCCCAAATCCCCTGCACTCTGCCTGTTCACCATTCTCATCCCAACTCCTGACAATTAGTGATCTTTTTACTGTCCATGGTTTTGTTTTTGTCAGAATGTCATATAATTGGGATCATACAATATATAACCTTTTTGGATTGGCCTCTTTCACTTAGTAATATGCATTTAAAGTTCCTCCTGGTCTTTTCGTGGGTTTATAGCTCATTTCTTTTTAGTACTGAATAGCATCAATGGTCTGGATACACTAATTTATTGATCAACTTACCTACTGAAGGCCATGTTACTTCCAAGTTTTGGTAATTATGGGTAAAGCTGCTACGATCATCCATGTGCAAGTTTTTGTGTGGTCATGGTCTTAACTCCTTTGAGTAAAAACTAAGGTGCACGATTGCTGGATTGTATGGTAAGAGTATGTTTAGTTTTGTAAGAAACCGCCACACTGTCTCGTGAGGTGACTGGTACCATTTGCATTCCCATCAGCAATGAACAAAAGTTCCTGCTCTCCACATCCTCGCCAGAATTGGTGTCAGTGTTCCAGATGTGGGCCATTCTGATAGGCGTGTAGTAGTATCTCATTGTCGTAATTTGAATTTCCTTATGACATGATAGAGCATCTTTTAATTTGCTTACTTGTGATCTACACACCTTTTTGCTGAGGCATCTGTTCAGGTCTTCAGCTCATTTTCTAATAAGGCTGTTTATTTTGTTATTGTCAAATTCTGAGAGTTCTTTGCGCATTTTGGAGAATAGACCTTTACCAAATGTGTCTTTCACAGAATTCTCTCCCAGTCTTGGCTTGTCTTCTCATTCTCTTGGCATTGTCTGTCGCAGAAGTTTTTGATTTCAATGAAGTCCAGCTTATCCATTATTTCTCTTGTGGATCATGACTTTGATGTTGTAACTAAAAAGCCATCATCATCACACCCAAAGCCATCTCAATTTTCTCCTATATTATCTTCTAAGAGTTTTATACTTTTCTGTTTTACATTTAGCTGTGTGATCCATTTTGAATTCATTTTCGTGAAGGATATAATCTGTGTCTAGATTTCTTTGTTTCTTTTTGCATGTGGGTGTCCGGTTATTCCAGGACCATTTGTTGAAAAGATTATCTTTGTTCCACTTTATTGTCTTTGCTCCAAAGATCAATTGACTATATTTGGGGGGGGGGTATATTTCTAGGCTTTTATTCTGTTCGCATCATCTACTTGTCTATTCTTGTACCAATACCACACTGTCTTGATTGCTGTAGCTTTGCAGAAAGCTTTGAAGTCAGGTAGTGTCAGTCTTCCAATTTTGTTCTTCTTCAGTATCGTGTGTTTACCTTTCGTCACTTGTTGATACTTGTACTAATTGTGCGAAAGCCATGGTAGGCAAAATTGTACCTTAGTACGATCAAGGTAGCACCAGGCCATTCTTATACTCATCGTATTCATTACTGCCTCCACTTTCAACTACCAATTTCAACTACCAATTTCACTTAGAAATATCCCTGATGAGGTAGTAAAAAATGGTGAACAGTTAAATACTGACCCTTTAGGAGGTGTCTTCTTTTCATGGTCTGAGTGCTGGCATGAGAATTTCACTTAAGGCACTTCCGCTGCGGGCTGAACTAGGATGGGTGTCAGTTTCAAGAAAAAAGCACTTGTGTGATTGTTTGAATTGCAAAGGGAACTCATTACTTCCTATGGAAGACTATTTTCACTTGAGAAAATAATTGACAGAAAAACTATGGTTACCGAGACTGAAGTATTTGGCAGACATCGTCACAAAAACAAACAAAGTGAGCTTGTTTCCTCAAGGGAAACAACTGACAGTATTTGTTGCCAATGATAAAATTTGAGCTTTCAAGCCGATGAAGACATCAGGAGTGATATTAGTCAAATTCGTTATCATATGATGAAAGGTGTCAACATTTGGATAATTTGCATAACTCAGTGAGATACATCAAAAATCTTGTTCCTGGGGCATCTGAGTGGCTCATTTGGTTGAGCAACCGACTTTGGCTCAGGTCATGATCTCACGGTTTGTGAGTTCGAGCCCCACATCGGGCTGTGTGCTGACAATCAGAGCCTGGAGCCCGCTTCAGATTCTGTGTCTCCGTCTCTCTCTGCCCCTCCCCTGCTCAGAGACGCTCTGTCTCTCTGTCTCTCAAAAATAAGTGAACATTAAAAAAAAAATGTTTGTAATTGTATTCCTTCTTTTTCCTGAAAGTTGAAGCTTGGTATCAGCACTCAGAAGACCTTGGTCTGAGTCCAGGGCCTGCCATTTACTTGCTGCTTCAGCTCCATGGACAACTGTGAAAAATGAGTTTCCTCTGTTTTCTCATCTGTAAGATGGGTATAATACCTACCTCATAGAGTTGCATAATGACTGAATAAATCATATATAGCAATAAATATTAATGTATACTGATAAGGATATATAAAATGATATAAAAAGTGCTTGGCACATGGTAAATATTGTACAAGTGTTTTCTATTACTATGATTATCACCATTTTCTTCATCATCATTTTAGGTAGAGAGCCCCTGACATCACCGTTCTCTAAGAGCATAAGATTTCAGACCAAAGGCTCTGGTAATAGATATTTCTGGGTTCAGATCCTGGTACCACTTACTAGTTAGTGATCTTGGACAGTAATTTAATAATATAGTGACGTCTTACGTGATTCTTATCAGAAATAAGTGAGATAATACATGTGAAATGCTTAGCTCAGGACATGATACATTAGGTTAACTCGTTTAGAATAGTAATATGAGTTCAAGAAATGTTTCTTGAATTGTATAAAATCATATCACAATACGATGATATTAAGCCTCTCAGAAGGATTTACAGATTCTTGTGATACTTTCAAGCAATGAGATGGATAAACCAGTTCTTAAAAACAAAAACAAAAAGCTCTGAATTATAACATCATCTAATTTCTGTGGTACGAATACTCCCGCCATTACCAATTTCAAGCTACCAAAATGAGACCACTGAATGCAGAACTGGGGGCAAATTCTCACAATTGTCACTTGCAAACTGGTGTGAGCAAGATGTAGCACACCGCTACTTTAAAGTATACTTTTGAAAAGGTATCATTTACTAACACCTCCTCTGAGGATCCTACTCACCAGGAAGTTACACAAGAGCAAAAAAGCCTAAGGAAACTGAGTTTCTGGGGACTTTGGAAATCTCTTTGACTTCTCACTAAACCCCTTAGAATTTGACCCATTCGTGCGCTTATGAAAACAATACGACTCTCTATGGAGTTTTAATAGTTGGAAAAGATTTTGTGACATGAAACCGTAGGAATTAAGAACTTAAGTCTAAGATGTAATTTAATCTGAAAACACAAGACACATTTCGTATGATTTCATTTAGTATAGAATAAAGCTTTCCTTCTAGTATGTTCTGTCCAACTATGAAATTTATTTAAAATCTTTTAGAAAGGAGCAAGCCAACTTAAAAAGAAAAAAAGCCAAAAGACTGCTGGGCAGTTAGCATACCCTGGTTCCAAAGTGGAGGAAAAGTGAGGCAAGGTTACATAGTGAAAATAGAGAAAGCAAGATGAAGGGAAATCGCCCATGACAGTCTGCCATATTAGTCACTATGCATTTCAACATCTGCAAATGAAAAGTCACAGAAGTCAAAAATAAAAACAAAAAAGACTCCTAGGACCACAGACTGCCTGATGTTACTAGAGTATTTAGCCCTTGTCCATTTCATGTAAAAAATAAATTAAGTATAAATAAAGAGGTGAGGGAGCTGACGGGTACTCAGGTTGATCGCAGGAATGTACTCAGAGGGGGCATGAGAAGGGGGCCAAATGGCTTTCCTCTCCCACCCTTCCTACACAAAGCTCTCCTCCATGTTGCTGCAGAGTAAGAAAGAGTCCACAAGCCGGGGCTGGACCAGTTGCTGGAAGTCGGAGTCCTGGAGGCCTTCCGGGCAAACTCCAGCCAGTCTACGCAGAGCAGCCTAGAGAGAAACAGAAGAAATGACGCAGGTCAGACCAGGCTCTGCTCAGGTGCATGTACTTCCTTCAACGGTCCTGGGAAGTACAAGTAGTTCATTTATTAGTCAATTTGAGCTAATCGTCACCTTGGTCACCTGACACCTTGGTCATATAGTCCTTTTGGTTACCTGGTCACTACAGTAACCTTATCACTTGGTCATCCGGTGTCATTGGCATGTTGGTCATTATGGTGGATGTCATCTGAAAGCCTTCATGATCTTAATAATGGTCTTGCCACTTTGGTTTTTCAATCACCTTAGGAATCTGGTTATTCCAAAGATCTGCCATTTAAAAAACCTGCTCAACTTACTGACATATTGAAGCTCAAGATTTGTTCATGCTAGAGACCATATCTACCAGAAGCAGCAGTGGAATAACAGCCTTGCTTCCAGGTCCCTAGAGCAGCCTGAGAATAGCAAGGGCTATTTATTTAGCCATAAATTCAGCAAAGTTCTGACAAAGCATCATGGGATGGGGAAGTGGGAGAAGAGAGAGGAAGGAAGGTCATAAAGCTGAAGGAGAAGGAGAGTCTGCCACCAAGATGGAGATGAGTAGGAGGAGTGGGGACAGAATGTACACCACGGCCCAGGCCCCCATACGCTGGGCATTTCACTCCTCCCTGAGCAAACTATCCTGTTTTTTGCCTGTGTGACCTTGCTCAGCTCAAAGTCCCTCTCCACCCTTCCACTCTTTTTTAGCCAGCAGGTGCATTGATCCTGTGAGGTATGGCCCACCATCACCTCTTCTGTGAAACCTTCCCAGAGTCCTTGAAACAGAGACAGCCCCTCCTTCCTCTGTGCACCCACAGCCCCTGGGCTGACCTCAACCTTCTCACCCGTGGCTGCAACTGGCTTGTGGGTGTTTGTCTCCCACACTAGACTCTGAGCTCCTCAAAGATAGAGACTCTTTTATTTTTCTCTGTATCTATAGCAGGTAGAACAAGGTTTGGCACAGGGCTCAATAAATATTTGTTAAAAAAAAAAAATGAAGGGGCGCCTGGGTGGTTCAGTCGGTTGAGCATCCAACTTAGGCTCAGGTCATGATCCCACAGTTCGTAAGTTCGAGCCCTGTGTCGGGCTCTGTGCTGACAGCTCGAAGCCTGGATCCTGCTTCAGATCTGTGTCTCCCTCTCTCTCTGCCCCTAACACACTCACATTCTGTCTCTGTCTCTCTCAAAAGTAAATAAACATTAAAAAATTAAAAACAAAACAAAATAAGTGCTTTAAAAAACGAATTCTATCACTAGAGCAACCTGATGCTGTAAGTGTAGCCTGTGCACCTAGTTAGACCTCTTTACCGGTCAGCTGAGGCAGTGTGTACTAAGTGTTCAATGCATATTAATACCTTCCCTCTTCTTATACCTGTACACAACAAGGCAGGAGTTGGGAAACAAAGAGAGGAGAATACCTGGAATGGCAGAAGAGAATGAATGAATGAATGAATGGATGAATGAATGAATAAATAAATAAATGGAATAGCAAGGGAGTATCTACACATAGTATTTCATTTAATCCCTACAGGATACTACTACAAGGTAAGTATCATGATCTTCAGCTTGGAAATAAGGAGACAAAGGCTCAGTGAGGGAAAGGGGCCTTCCCAAGACTGCACGGCAGTCCCACTCCAGGACCCTCATACCCATGCACACAGGCAGGATGCTGCAAGCCCAGGACACTGGCTTATTACGTTGAGTCCAAGGCAGGCAGAGAGCTCGTTACCTATACCTATTGCTGAGAAACCACCAAGCTGGTGAAAAGAGAGGAAGGCTTAGGTTGGCTATTGGACAAACAGGTGCTGCCAGGTCTAAGCTGGATCAAGGAAAAGGGACATGTGTCTCTATGCAAGTGAGAAGGGTCTGAAACCTAGTGACAAGAAGTAGACTACAGGAGTCTCTCACTAGTGCGTCCTGCCTCTCCTGGGGTGTGATTGCCCCTAACGACTAAAGAGGCTGAGGGGTGCTTGGGTGGCTCAGTCAGTTAAGCATCCGACTCTTGATTTCAGCTCACGTCATGATCTCACACTTTGTGGGTTTGAGCCCGGCATTGGTTCCAGGCTAACAGCGCAAAGTCTGCTTAGGATTCTCTCTCTACCCCTCCCCCACCCCTGCACACATTCCCTCTCTCTCTCTCTCTCTCTCTCTCTCAAAATAAATAAACTTAAAAAAAAAAATAAAGAGGCTGAACTCCATAGCACTTTCTGATTCCTCTTGGCTCCAATTAGGAGAAATCACTCCATTAGTATAAAAAAGGCACAAAGATGGAAACAGAAATCTTCAGGAGAGGAGGCTACGAGGCCATTGATATATTTTACATCATCAGGGGTAAAAATAAAGCAAGAGACAGGAAGGGACAAAGAAAGATGAAATGGGGAGAAAATAGACTCATAAGGAGAGAGAATGAGGTACAAGAAAAAAATAGAGAAAGAGAGACAACAGAGAAATGGAACAAGAAGGAATAGTTAAAACAGAGAGACAGGGGCACCTGGGTGGCTCAGTTGGTTAAGCATCCAACTTCAGCTCAGGTCATGATCTCACAGTTCGTGAGCTCGAGCCCCGCATCGGGCTCTGTGCTGATAACTCAGAGCCTGGAGCCTGCTTCGGATTCTGTGTCTCCCTCTCTCTCTGCCCCTCCCCACTCATGCTCTGTCTCTCTGTCTTAAAAATAAATAAAACATTTAAAACAATTTTTTTAAATAAATAAATAAAATAAAACAGAGAGACAGAGATGAACTGGTAAAGAAAAGAGATCAAGCATGAGAGGGAGATGGAGAGAGACAGAAATGGTGACAAAGAAAAAGAGAGAGAGCCCAGGGGGTGGGGGGATAATAGGATGGAGGTAGGAGCAGGGGAGGAGCCGGCAAGGGAGGCAGAAGAGGGAGTTGGTGGAACTAGAGGTGAACTAGAAATAGACCTGAGAAAACACAAAGGCAAATAAACACCCTCATCTTCCCAGGGTTCCCAGGAAGACTGCAGGACAAGAACCCAAACCAACCCTGAGCACCCCCTCCTCAGTGTCCCGGGGCTCAAAGGACCCTTCAGCCTTCTGAAGCCTTTCTTTGCATCTCTGCTTCCCTCAGAGGGTTAACAGCCAGTCATCCCAGGATCTCATTCCCAGACAGTCTGAAAACACCCAAGCATTAAACAAGCCCAGCAGCCCACTGACAGCCGTCTCATTAAGGAAAAATCAATTCTGTTTGCGAAAGGCAATCTGCACTGCCACTTTCCCAGATGTGGGACACGATAATTGAAATGTCTTCCTTCCACCTGAAGAGAGACTTTGAAGCTGAGAAGAAGGCCTTGGGGAGGGCAGGAGAGGTAGCCTCCAACTCCATCTGCCAGGCCAGGCTTCTGGCGGCCCCCATCTCAGCAGCCAGGGGACCACACTCCAATGTGGAGCCCCTTCTGGGAGCCAAACCAAGAACACCCTCCAATTCTGGGGCCCAAGGGTGGGGAGACAAGACTACCAGTCCCTCAGGCAGGCAAAAAACAGTGAACAAACCCAATGTCCTATGGAGATACTAAGACCTGGAAAAGGGCCCCATCCCTAGGAAGGTTCCAGACTAGAGGGAGAGAAATACAAATACCTGCCATGAGCCAAGGTGGCAAGACCAGGGCCATTAGACATGGGGGAGAAACATGACTGGAAACAAGATGGCCTGGCCAAGAAGTCAAGACCTTCAGCATTAGACAGGCCTGTATTTGAATTCCAAGAGCCTCCCCTTAGAACACCAGGTACACTGGATAACATAACCTTCTTCCTACTGAATAAAAAAAAAAAATCTAAGCCAGCAGGTCCAGATGCATGCTGCCTTTGAGCCATAGATGCCTCCCAGGACACTCCATAGAGGAGAGGGATTTTGGTCCGAGATTGAGGAGGCTGCTGGCAAAACCATAGAAAGGGCATCTGCTTAGGACGAGGGCCAAGGCACAGTGTCATAGTGGCTCACAGCACTCTGGTCTAGACAAGCTGGACAGGGCCTGTAGGCCCCCAGGGGTATGCTGGAGCCAGACAGTAGGCCATAGATAATGGAGAACCATGGAAGGGCTGATTGTGTTAGTGTCTTGATTGTAATATTAGGATTAGCCCAGCAACCACAAGGAGGGTGGTTTAGGGAGGGAAGGGCTCTCTTCAGCATCCAACGACCCATCTTCGGTGAGAAATGTAATCCTTTTTCCACTGGAAAGTCCTTCAAGTGATTGATGATGGTAGCCAAGCCCTTCTGTGTATTTCACTTCAAACTAATAATAAAAATGGAAAAGGAATTGTGACAAGCCCACATATATGAATGGAGCTTTCTGGTTTCCCACCATTGCCTCAGGGCCTTGTAGTGCTGGGCACCTGTGGGCTTCCCGAGTTGTGGAGATAATGGTAGTTGGGGCCAATGATCGGGTTTGCCCGGCATTAACTCTCTCCACTTGACGCACTAAGCCAGACAGAATTCAGAAGGCCTGTGAACTTGGAGGAAAAAATTACATCATTACGCTTATTAACTTCCAACTGAAACTCAGCCTCTCCTTCAGTTGTGAATGCAGCAACCAACCACAAAGTCTCAGCAATTCCTATGACTTGTGGACCAATAAAAATCACAGATCCTTTCATATCCCCGTACACTTGTTGGAGGTACCTTCAAATATCATTTATGCTCCTTGCTAGTCAAGGTTACAATACTCATTAGACCCACTGCTATCTCTTATTTAATGTGTTAATTAAAAGTATGTATATTAATATACCATATATATAAATACTCTAATAATTATTTTAATAGAATTGGTTTCCTTCTTAATTCTATATATTTTGGGTTATGCATTTGAAACATTATTCTTAGAAGGGAAACAGAAGCTTTACCAGATTGCCCAAGGCACAAAAAAGTTAAGGGTGTTCTGCATGTATCAGAATCAAAGCCCCATGAGAGCAGAGATGTTTGTCTTCTTCCCCCCCCCACAGCCATATCTCCGTGGCTTAGAAGTGTGCATGGCACATAGAACCACTTGGTAAATATTTATTGACTAAGATTTATAACCACTTAGTGACCCACCCAATGTCACACAGCTCATTAATGGCAAAACCAAGGTGGATGTGTCTGGCTGTAACGCCCTGCTGTCTCTATGACAATATGATGCTCCCAGAAATGAGAAGAGCTCAGTCTAAAAAATGATGGGGTGAGGAGGGGGTTTTACTGTGAAACAGCTTGAAGGGTCTTCAGATCCATCGCTTCCCCCTTGCATTCTCTGAGGACCAACCAAGAACCTAGCACTCCCTTCTGAAAGTCAAATGGCCTGTTTATACAATGGCTTCCCTGTTCCCTTTGGCTTCCAGCTGGAAGCTGCTCTGCTTTGGGATTCAGTGGAGCCCCAGCAGGGAGGAATATAGAGACTAGGCATGCATTCCGATCTGGTATGGTTTATTCTTTCATGGTGGACCCAAACAGCAAGGAGAAGTTGGATGGGGACCTCCCAAGATGCCCTTGTTGGGTTCAGGTTGAAGATCCTGGTGAATCACACTTTCTGTTCTGTCCTACCACTTCCAGCCCTACTCCACAAAAGACAGGGGAGCTAGAAAGCTGGAAGAGTGCCAGCAAAGGGGCTCTGTCCAAGAGGAAGGAAGGCTTTCCTCACAATGCCCCTCTGGGAACAGGCAGGAAACATCCATCCCCTAGTTCCCATTCCAGTTCACACCATGGCATTACCAACACCACCTAGCCTTCTGCCCACCAGCCACTCTGGTATTGATCTGCTGTTAAGACTCCTCAAAACTCGGGGCGCCTGTGTGGCTCAGTCGGTTGAGCGTCCGACTTCGGCTCAGGTCACGATCTCACGGTTCGTGAGTTCGAGCCCCGCGTCGGGCTCTGGGCTGATGGCTCAGAGCCTGGAGCCTGCTTCTGACTCTGTGTCTCCCTCTCTCTCTGCCCCTCCCCCATTCATGCTCTGTGTCTCTCTGTCTCAAAAATAAATAAACATTAAAAAAAAAATTAAAAAAAAAAATAAAAAAATAAAAGACTCCTCAAAACTCAAAGGTTTATGATTACTAAAAGTACGAGTGGGGGGTTCCCCAACTCCCCGTCTTTCACATATATGACCTCATATAATTTTCTTACCAGTTTTATGAATGAAGCGAAACACCTTTATCGCCATTTTAAAGAGGAAAGTTGGGCGCAGAGAAGTCTCATGGCTTACTTAAGCCAACCAAGGCATCACCAGTTCTCCTGGCCCTTGGTCTGCAATCCCAAAGCCCAGGGAGGGAGCGGAGGAATACTGAGAACTCACCAGGCAAGCCACAAGCACAGCATCGCTGCTGTTCCTCTCCGAGGGCGATCTGCAGAGCTCGATGAGCCGGGACATACCTGTGTGAGACGCATGAGAATGTCATGCCCAGGATGGGGACAGGCCTGGCCAGACCTGACCCAGAGGTGCCCCCCTCCTTCACACGGCCCTCTGCATGGGGCGCTATAGAGGCAGGTAGCTCCGGGACCCCACCAGCTCACCAACTGGCTGGGGAAAGGGGGCTGAACCCACCTGGAGGAGGAGCTTGTAGTGGAAACTTTCTGTCCCCTTGAATGTGAATAGTCCCTGGTCAGGGACAGCCACAGACCCTGAGCTTAGTCAAAGTGCAACAGAACCTAACTTCCTGTGTAAGTACTTCTGATTTTTCCAGAACTATATTTAATGTTTCCATTGTTATCAGTGGGACTTCCCAATACCATTTTTTCCCCGATTGCCTATTTCAGTCGGAAAATACAATGTGGCTTAAATTACAGAAAACTACAGATTGGGGAGGTTAATGGCCCCTAGTCCTTTACAGAGGAAAGGTAAAGAATCAACTTTGTTTTTCAATGTAAATTGCTTTTGATGTAAATTGACAAACTCTGAAAAACAAAAACAGAACGAAAAGCTAACTCAGAAGATATTAATAAAAAGTGTACAGATACATTCTGCAGGTTTATCTTCCATAAAGTCTTTCTGGAGCCAGAAACCAGGGCCACCTCTTGCCGTTCACCAGGTATATCTACATGATAGGTGACAATGCCATGGCTAATCTCATGCCTCTGCCTGGAGCACCCTTTCTCAACCATCACATTGGAATAATGCCTCAACCTACAGCTGAAGACTCACCTTGCTAAAACATTCTTCGACCCACCCAGATAAATGTGGGCTACCTCCACTGTGGGCCAAACGTGCCACGGACATGCTTTGAACACTGCTTTATGGCATTCAAGTGCATATTTTTCTTTCCGTATCTGCCACCCCACCAAGTTGTAAGCCCCTGTGGTCAGGTCAATGCGATATACCTAGCGCTCGGAACCGAGTCTGGCACAGAGTGGGCACTCTGAGAATATGAGTTGGGTAAATGTGACTAAGTGAATGAACACATGGCTTAAAAGTAAATAAATCAAGTAATGAGTGAGTTAATGAATGAACCAAAGGATGAATTAATGAGTGAACAGACTAATCGAAGGGTAAGTCAACAAATGAGGAAGTGAATAACTGAATAAGCGAATGAATGAGAAAAGGAATGAGAGTAAAAGAATAGGGTCCTTGGCAGGAAGTCTGCATGTGAATTGCTTTTTTATCCACTGTTAGCCTCTCTAGGCCCCTTTCCTCTCTAACTTCAGCCCCACTTACAAGCTAGATGAGGGGCTGCACCCTGGGCCCCCATCACAGAGTTTTCTGGCACCCGGAGAGCGAGGCTCACCTCAGCCCCGCCTTTGCTCTGAGTCATCTGTCGTCACCATGAAATCAGGATTGCTCCCACCCCCAAGCCCGCCTCCCCACCACAGCACTTACAGCTCAGCCGCACGGCCTCCCGTGCCACAGCTGGGTCTCGGCTGAGACGGGCCAGGGTCACGGCAGCCTTCTGCTGGACTCGCTCACAAGCCGCCACCTCGGCAGGGGTTCCAGACCTTGGCTTCTCGGACAGCATGCCCATGATAAGCTGGACCCCTGGGCAGGAGAAAATGAACAGTTGGTACCTGCCCCAGCAAGGAGCCTCTCCCCCCGCCCCCCGTCCCGGGGCCAGCTGCATGGATGGCTGCAAAAGCTTGAGACTTAGGGGGTCTCAACCACAGAAAGGAAGGTGGACAAGGCCACCTCTTTTACTCCTTCTGCCCTGGAGATATCTCTGATTCCATGTACTAAGTCACTATACTTAGAAGGGACATCAGGAGGACATCCCTTTTGATTTTTCAAATGCTATTTCTGAGCTTTCATTACATGTGTGATGCTACACTAAATGCCCAATAAATGCACGATCCCCTAATAGTCTCCCAATAGTCTCATGAACTAGGTACTAATATAATTCACTCTGAGGCCCAGAGAGAAGTGAAGTCTCTTTTCCAGGGTCCCACAGTTAGTAGTCAGGAAGCTGGTATCAGAACTCAGGTAACCTGATTATTCCCTCACTCTTTCACTTCTGAGGCAGCTGTATCTGAGATTGGTCCAGAGATGACGAGTCCTCCGTGGGACGTGACCCAAACCTGGGCTGGATGAGCAATAGATCCAGCCCCGAAGGAGGGTAGGTAGCTAGACTGAGAGCTTTAGCCCTGAACTTGGGTAGCTGAGAAGGCTTACCACCCTCTCCTGAAACCAGATCTATCTGCTGATCGTCCCACAAACCCAAATCCACATTGACTCCCATCTCCATGCCTTTGTCACCTAATTCTTCTGCATGGCAGGTCCTTTTCCCTCACATGCTCCATCTAAAGAATTCCCATCCTGCAGGCTGTAGTAAAAGTCCATCTTCTACGGGACATCCTAACTGCCCCAGGTCACACCCCCTTCCCTGCACCCAGAGGCACGGGCCAGCTTAGAACTTAAACCAGACGTGGCCCACAGATGTATTTTTGCTTTCTTTTGTTGCTCCATACAGTGTCTAAATTTTTTTTAATTTCACTCTTATGAAAATTGGAAGGTTTCCATAAAAATCCAGATTGTCAGTTTCTAAAAAAAAATCCCCTCCTGACCTGACATTGGGTCCGCATTTCTTCATGACAACAACTTGCTGAAACTTATTATAAGCTTGCTACTTTAAATAGGATTGGTCCAGTCCCTGCTGAGTCTACATCATCCATTTATGTTACTTGTCTGGGTCCACAGGCATCTAAGTTTGTGACCTCTGCCTTAGACCGTGGAGCCAGAGGGTTTTTGGAGATCTGGCACTACCTGTCCTTCCCCTCCATTTCACAGAAGAGCACCTGAGGTCTGGAGAGAGAAAGTAATTTCCCAAGTTCACACAGAGGTTGGTTGCAGTCTAGGACCTCAGCCACATGCCCCTCTGAATCTTACTTGAACCAGATGTAATTTCTAACTCCCTTGGATCTCAATGCACAGGGGCTATAAGTTACTTAGGTATGGCCCTGAGATTATTCAGTCCTGAGGAGGGGCCATTTCTCTTCCTGGTGAGATTTGTAAGTGACCCATTTCTCCTTCCTATAGGCTCAAGGGACCCAGAAGACCTACCTTTTGCCTCGACTACCTCTGCCAACACACACTCTAACCTTAGGGCAAGGTACTTCTCTTCCAAACCCTCTCCAAGACCACTGAATGGAACATAGTCTTCAGGCTCCCTATGCCCACAATGTTCCTAAGACAAGGTTATGATTGTGAATGTCCTGAGGTATGTATGTTATGGCCTGTGGGCACATGAACAGGAGATACCAAGGTGACAACTTTGGGAAGAGCCACAAGCCTAGGAAATTTTACTAACTCCTGGTTAAGGTTCCCGTAAAGAAGCCATTTTCCCACCCTGTAGTTTGCACCTGGAACCTGATAAAGAATCAAAGAGTTTCTCACACTAGCAGGTAAGCTCCAGGGGGTAAAGATTTGTGCCCGTTTCCTGCATGGAAATATCTAAAGTATCTAAGAATAGTGCTTTGCTCAAATCTTTGTTGAATAAATATCAAATGAATGAATATGAAGGTATTCTTGAATATGAAGGTATTCATTTCATATTCATAAAATCCAAGTTTCCTTTAAATGTATACTTTGTAAGTCTTATCTAGAAAAAGATAGGATGCTATGAAATTGGGGCTGCCTAGGAAAATCCGGACTGTGTTTCCTAAGTTCTGGCCAGGCTCGATGTCAGAACAGTTGCCTAAGAGTTGGGGGTTACAACTTCAGAGACCAGCTCCCCCAACACCATGCTCCCTCCCCAACATTCTCTCCAGCTCAGCCCCAGCCCCTGAGAGAGAAGCCAAAAGAGGGATACTAATGTCAGTGGATTGACAGGTAAGAGCTTGGGCTGCCCTGGCCTGCCTCCCAGCATAAGGAGGACAGCAGCCACAGTGCCTGACTTGCCAGGATGGCCTCCTTCGTGCAGCCCCCATGACCAACACTCACGCAGAGTTCAGGGCAGGACAGAGACAAAATCACCAGGCTTCAGGCCAATGCATGCGAGAGTCTCATGCATCCTGGTAAGAGGACTGCCTTTCAAAGCCCAGTCCTCACAACAGTGCTTGCCCGGTCCAGCCCACAGGATCTCACTCAGCTCCAGGGGGCCCTGGTTGCGTCACCAACACTGCTGATCCCTCCAGTTATGCCCCACTTTGTACTGTCTCTCCCTCAAATGCTCTTCAGCTGAGCCCCCTGAGACTGATCTGCACCAAAAGAGCAGATGCACTCAGCACAGTCCCCATTCTGTGCCAGATACTCTTCTGACAAACTTTATATTGATCCTCACATTATCCTATGAGGTAGGTACACTCCCATTCTGCAGATGGAAATGCAGAGCTAGTAAATTACGGGGCCAGGATTCAAACCCGGTGTGTTTCCAGTTTTCACGATCTCAGCCACTATGCCATTCCTCTGCCACATTATTTTATTGTCGATTTCACACTTTTTCATGTTATCACTTTTGCCGAGTTGGGCTCTCCTCCCAGGACAAAGCCAAGGATTTATCTCTGTGTTCATTTGCTCGGAACAATGTAGGAGGTCTCTAACTGTTGTCTCAATGAGCCAGTCAGTAGCCCTTTGTAAACCATAAAACCCTCCATAGTGGCCACATATTCCAATCCCAACCCCACAGGCCTCTGGACACCCACTACTGCTGACCACTTGACCTTGAGGAGGCTCTGAGTGCAGCAGGAACAGGCCGGGAATGATACCCCTCAGCCTCAGCTGGCTCGGTGAAGTTTTTCATTATTAGCTCAAGCACATAAAATTAACACAAAATGATGTCTTTCAATTAGTCATAGGGGGATGGGGGATGGGGAACGTGTGTGTTTGTTAAAACAGCGGGGCAACCTGGGAGAAGGGGGTTTAACAAGAGCAGAAACAGCTGGCCCCGGGCTCTCAGCTCACTCGTCCTCATTAGCGTCTCTGGTTTCCAACCGGTTGCTAATTGCTCCCTTATTTCCCAGTCACAGGAAGCCCTCGCCACTCTTTGCTCCCAGCTGCAAGGCAGCAGACCCATCCTCCAGCAGAGCCTGTGCAGGTCTGCTTCCTGGCCAAGGAAACCTGGCCCACCTCACCTGGACTTCGTGGCCCCCTCGGCACAAGGTGGGAGCGGGGGGAGCGGGTGGGGTAGTGACGCTCTCCGGTGAGGGGTCCGGGGATCAGGCATGCCCTGACCTACTCCCCCACCCACACCCTCCTCAGGCACATCAGCTCTCTAAGTGAGGCCAAATCCAGTGTGATAGGAATGACTTAAAGTCCAAACTTGAACTTAAGGAGGCTTTCTGCATCCTCTGGCAGGAATCGATTTTTACTTTTTGGATCATAACGAAATAGTTGTCTTCCCTTCACCACCTAGTTAAATTAGCAACCGCTAACCCCTCACCTTGGGTCTACTTTATCCCCTTCCCTGCTGCTGTATTTCCTGCATGCCACTATCATCATCCGCCGTTCTCTATCTTCTCGTTCATTGCCTGTCTCCCACTAGAATTAAAGCCCATCAAAAGCAAAGAAACATTACATGTTGGCCCAGCTGTACACACACACACACACACACACACACACACACACACACTCATGTAATTGTGGAGATGCACAGGCACACATGTACACACACACAGCCTTCACACAAACACAGAGGCACGTGGTCCTTTACAGCCACATAATCCGTGCCACGTGCACACTGCCAGAAAGACATACCGTTCTCCTGAATGATGTCAGAGGCACACTGCTCCAGGACAGACATGTTTGCCAAGATGGTCACAATCTGGAAAAGAGAGTTGAGAACCTGAGGAAAGGGGCACACCTGCGCCAAGTGGTGCTGTCTACAGACAGCTGAGCCGGGAGCTACAAAGCTTTCCTTTACCCGTGAGTCTTTACCATCCATGTGGCCCATACTCCCGTGGTATTTTCGCCCATCCTCATGGGCTCCTGCCTCCCAGATGTATTTCCCCAGTGCTTGGTTCCCACTCGTCAGCATGTGGCCCTGGGATGCCCCCACCAAGGGCCCTAGGACCCCCCTGGAGATAACCATGTCACCTGAGTAAAGATGGGGACCCCATCACCTTTCCTCAGGGTACCTCTAGCCCCAGATCCTGAAATGCAGTCAGAACTGCCAGGCTCGTGGCTAGCCCCTCCCCTGAATTGGGTTTCGCTCATCCTAGCTTCTTGCCCTGACAGTGAACCCCACCTACTTTCAATCTGAAATCAGTGGACGTAAAGGTGAAATTAGAGAACCTGAGTAAGATCAAAGGGCAGCATTACACCCCAAGTGTCAGGTATTGTATGGAATCTGGTAAGAAAGTTCTTGCTCAGCTGACTTTACAAGTCTGTCCTCTGTAAGCTTCCCCTGTCGGTCATTCTTGAAGGGTTCTGACTGTAGTAAAGAGATGCTGTCACCAGGTGGAGACAGTGAGCCTTGGTTACACCCGCATGGGCTGGGTAGCCAATAACCCACCCCACCCTGATTCCTGGGCATAGTCAGTGTTGTAGACAGAAGTCACTGCATAAAACTGGATTAAGGGATGGACCATCAAGGGACCACTTACAGACCTCAAACTGTAAGGTGCCAAAACTCCATTGGAAAATGTGTTTTAACTATTAGTTCAGATACCACCCAAGACATGGCTCCTGATGTAAATGGCAAAATGAAATGCACCCACTTCCACAGAAGCAGAGAGCACTCTCGAGTGGTAATTAAAACAAATAATAAAATAAAATGGAAAACACTTCTCACTGGTGCAGTCCTCTCTCTCTCTCAAAAGGGTTCTTCAAAGCTTGTGGCATATTGTAACTGGAGGCTGTGTCCCCATCTCTGAGGCAGCAGCTGACAGTCTGCTGAGGACAGTTCAGGCAGCTTAAATTCTGGAACTGGATAATGCATAATAATGTGATGTTTACCAACAGAAAGTATTATCTAGATTTTCATTGGTGCAATATTGGCATATTCTTCTGCATAATCAATGCATGTAACAAATCTCTCCTTTTAAACAGAAAGGAAAAAGTCTGCCGTATTAATAGAATATCTATCTATCCCCATTCCCACTAAACACATGTTGAAAAGGGACGCGTGTTCTTAGGGTGCTGAGGCAGATCCCTGTGTGTCAGGCCCTGGTGGCTCACACCTGCTCAGGGGCTTGGCTGCGGAGGCACTCCCGGGATGGGCTGCCAGGGAAGGGACAGGAGACTACCCCAGAAGCTTTATCTCAAAGGCAACTCTGCCCCAGCAGCTGCTTTATGAAGGGAGTGAAGGAGGGCTAGTCCTTAGATGCTCTTTTTCCTCCCCTTTTATGATTGTGTGGGGGGGGGGGGGGCTAAGAGGAAGGAGTTAGAAGGAAAATGTGGGTTGAAGATGCAGTTAAAAAATGGCAGGTTCCCCAAGAAGCATAAAGTCTTACGAGGAAGGAGACATGAGGCCAAGTCCGTGTCAGATTGCAATTCACCTGGCTTCGCAGTTGCAGGGGACACAACCTCTGTTCCCACCACAAAGAGTCACTACATGCTGACCGTTCACCAGCCAGGGAGATGAAGAAAGATGCTTCCTGGACATACAGATCCAAAGGGGAAGGGAGGAAGCAAGGAAGGAAGGGCAAAATAAAAAAGGAAAAGGAAACCTTTGTCTGCAGCATCACATTCATTACATGGCAATTATTAACTGTGTCACAGGCATGGGTAGGTCTTTGTGTCAGACTAATTTAGATCCCGTTAATGAAAATTACTTCCTCTTTGCAGAGCCCGTACCCCATGTGGCTTTCTGAGGTTCAGATGAAGTATTCAATTAAGCACAATTTGAATAAATGCCAATTATTCCCTGCTTTGAGTTCCCCTCCTGAATCATCCTTGTATGCGCCATGATGTAGAGAGGAAAGGGGATCAACATTTCTCCTTGAAGTCAAGTCCAGGGATGGGATTTTAGGGACAACTGGTTTACAAGGATACATGATAACAATGCTGTCGGGGGGGAAAGAATGCAAGAGGCAGGCAGTTTTCCCCTGGCCCAGGCTAATTCAATCCTGTCTGATGATTTTCGATTAACTCCTATTCCTCCTGAGCGAAAGGACACTATTCCTCTGCAGTTATTTGGTGAATACAGAGGATCTAGGCCTCAAGCCCTAGGTGAGAGGCAGTGCAACATAGTGGGTAAGCATATGGATCCGCTTCGTTCCAAATACTGGCTCTGTCATTTATTTTCCATATGATCTTGGCCTATTAGTTAACCTTTCTTGATTGATGGAGGGATATTAGTTTTCTATTGCTGTTATAACAAATTACCAGATTTAGTCGCTTAAAATGACACAATTTTACCGTGTAGTTCTGGAGGTCAGAAGCCCGAAATGGGTCTCATGGAGCTAAAACCAAGGTGCCTACAGGGCTGCATTTCTCCTGGAGGCTCTCGGGCAGAATCTACATCCTTGCCTTTTCCAGCTTCTAGATGCTACTCCCATTACTTGGCTCTCAGTACATCACTCTGACCTCTGCCTCTTCAGCCATAGCTCATTTTCTGGCTCTGATCCTCCTGTCTCACTCTATAAGAACCCTTGTGGTTACATTAAGTTACCCACATCAATAATCCAATAAGTTACCCACACCAATAAACCAATAATATTCCTATATCAAGATCCTTAACTCAATCATACCTGCAAAATCTCTTAGGCCACGTAAGGTAGAATATTCACAGGTTTGGGGGATTAGGATGTGGACAGCTTTGCAGGGAGGGGGTCATTATTTGGCTTACAACAGGAGATAAATATATGAGATAATTCATAAGAATGTTAATTTTTTTAATGTTTATTTACTTCTGAGAGAGAGACAGAGCATGAGCGGGAGAGGGGCAGAGAGAGAGGGAGACACAGAATCCGAAGCAGGATCCAGGCTCTGAGCTGTCAGTACAGAGCCTAATGTGGGGCTCGAACCCATGAACCATGACCTGAGCCGAAGTCAGATGTTCACCCGACTGAGCCACCCAGGTACCCCTAGATAAAGTCATAAGAATGTTAGGAGCATTAAATGACTTAATGTTTTGTCAAACACCCAGAACATATGTTAAATAAAATGAGTATAACTTCCCTCTGGGAAACAGAGCCTGAAAATATCCAGACCTTGAAAGATTATGTCAAGGAGTAGCAACCAATGCAATACCCACTATTGCCAAATGTGCTGTTAATAGGAGATCATTCCTGAAGGGAGGCAGATCTCAGAGCAGAAGGAGTCCCTCCCAGCAGGAAGCCAAAGAAAACCCCTGTACTCATTACCTTTGTGGTATTTTGAAATCATTTTTCCTTTGGCCTCGCAGAGACTGACCACCTTAGGAAAATTGAGATGAATAGCAAATTGGCCAGAATAGCAGGGGACCACCCATGTCATGGATTCAAGAAGAAACGCCCCATGTGGTAAGAAGGAAGTTGGCAAAGCCTTTTTATATCAACACCCACACAGAGAAAAAGGTTTACTCTGTTCTGGCCCTCGGCAGGTGCTCCTGGAACCCTTGTTTGAAACTGATCCCAAGGCATGGGCCAGGCTTGTCTCACCTCCTCAGCAATGCCTGCCTGTGATCACACTCTGACTCTATCTCCGTCCCTTTTATCTTCTATATTGTAAACTAACATTTTCTCTACTATACACTATGGGGGCCATACGTTATAAAAATCAAGTGAGGATTATCCCGGATAGAAGCAGGTGCACTCATGTGATAGAACTTTCAACACAGAAAATCTAAGATGCATTTAATGGAAACTTATGATTGCTTTTATGCTGTGCAGTAATTAGGACAAAAAGGCCAACATTTCATATGACTGTAATTAGCATTGCTCTTTAATTGCTGGATGGAATATTCAGATTTCTACCATCACCGTGTTAACTCTCTAAAAGCTATAGCAACAAAGTCAACGGCAGCCAAGACCAGCCAGCAAAATCCCTTTCAGCCTCTAGGGGGAACCCAGCGCTTCTCCCTGTCCTGCCATTTTCACTCCCTACTGTGTTGTCTACCAAAGAGCAGAAAGAGTCAAGACAGGGACATAAGTTGAAGAATGAAGGGTTCTGAGAGAGGAAGGATGTGGTCTTTTTGCCCAGGGAGGCACACAGTCCAAGGGAAGGTGCAGCCCTCTGCTTCTCTTCTCTCTACTGAGCCTCTTGCCTCATCTGATAGGCGTGGTCAGGGGCCTGGGCGAATGAGAGCTGAGCAAGCATGGAGACCAGGAGGGTGCCTGCCTAGCCCTAGAACAAGCGCAGCGCTTCCAATCTCGGGCACTGGGATCTTCCAGGCCTGGCCTGCCCCCCTCACTCCAAAAGAGGCAAGACAGGAGGGCTGGGATTTGGGCTCAGGAGAGAGAGCCACCAAGGCCATAAAACTGCCTTAGATGTAGGTCTCAAGCTGTTGGTGAACTAGGCCAGAGGACCGTCCCTGGGGATTGCATCGAGGTGGGGTGTGTGCCTGACAGGATCAGAGAACATGTAAATGCCCGACCAGATGCTCTGTGCTTAGTGTTCCCTAGGCACTGCAGGAGGGGCCTCTGGGACAGATCAGGACTGGGTGCTGTGAACCTGGTTTCCTCCCAGCCTCTCCAGACAGCTATATATTCATATGTATCCAGACACAAATAAACGTATCCTTTAAGTGGCTCACAGTCTTTATCAACACTCCCCCCACCCCCACGCACACACACGCACACAACTTGCATATACCCACACACAGACTGGAACAACACATGCATTGACTCGCACCACACTACACTCACTCCCACCACATTACCTACATTTTCGGCCCTACTCTCCTTCCCTGAAGCTGGCATTCCCTGTCTCAGATCCATCCCAGTTCCTGGTTCTGTCACATACCCCAGGCCCATTCATCACCGAGTATCTACTTTGGTTCTAACTACTTTATGAGCATTATGCCATCTAATCATCATAATGACATGAAGAGGGAGGAAACAGATTATCCCCATTACACAAATGAGGAAACTTGTGGCTCAGAGAGGTTAAGTGATTTGTCTAAGGTCACACAGCTGGGAAAAGGCAGAGCCAGGATTTGAACTCAGGTCTGAATGAACCCAAAGCCTGTGCTGTTTCTAATATGTCCTATGTGTCACATAGATATATAAAAGGCTTTTATAAACCATGGAGGGCTTTTGCAATGTGAGTCAAAATGGTAATCCCTAGTAACTGGCATTTCTGGTAATGGAATCCTGATGACGATATTCACAGGGTGTTTTCAGAAATACTACAAAATCTGAACATTCTAAAACACCAAGCAGGCAACATGTTTTCAGGGGAAAACATGAACCCTCCACCTCTATGAAAGCAATTAATTGTTGAAGGCCATAAAAAGTCATGCTCAGTGAAAGCTTCTATGGTGGCCTAGACAAGATAACTGGGTCCCTGTCACCCTAAGTGTCACTACCTTAAGGGCAGGGCAGAGATGAGGCAGCCCCTTTCTCACTACCCCAGGTCGTGGCGGTAGCTGGATTCCTTGGGCAGCCTGCCCCCTAAAAATTACTTCCTGAGAATGAAAACTTAGGCCACACAGATGTCTGGTGAGGCAGGGGGTTCTGGATGCCACATCCAGCTCCCCTAGATTAGCAGAGGGGGGTGAAAGAACACAGATCCAAGGTTGCCCTCCCTGCTATCCACACCCCAATGGTGGGTGCAAGACAGGTATGGCCATCAAGGCTCTTGTTAGACAAATTAAGGGTATTCAGCTTGCTGGGGTGACAGAGGGGTTCTCACCGAGATGTTCATGCGGAGGTGGACAAAATATAGATCCAAGACCCAGAGGCTCTGCAGAGCACTGGCGTCATTGGCAGATGCATTACCGGAAGCCTCACAGGCATTTAATTTCCTAAGTGTTTCAGGGGGCGGTGAGCACTTCAGAGCCTAATTCATCTTCGTTGTCTTCATTACAGAGAACTCTCTGATCGCTTTAATCCTCCCCCTGCCACAGGAAAGAGCCATTTGTTTCTTTAATGGCTGCGCTTTCACTAGCTAAGTGGTTGCTCTGAGTCACGACAGAAGGTGGGCAGAAGGTGAAGCTGTCCTGAGGATGGAGAGCGGGGGTGGGGGGCAGGGGGGAGACTGGATGTGTCTAGCCCGGACCGGGGTGGGGGGAGGTGAGGGAGAGGTAGGATCAGGGAGAGGGAGTATGGCAGTGAAACTCTGGACTCCAGATTCAGAAAGAACTGTCATCTGCATGGAGCTTGTTCATGCTCTCTCCCCACCCCGAGCCCCCTCCTTCCAAGGGATCAACGAGGTTCCAGGAGGGGGGGCCAGTCACTGCTCCTGATTAAAAAAAAAGGGTCTCTGCACATAGAGCTACAGGATGTCTGAGCTGGAAGAGACCATGCCCATTTTACAGATAAGGAAACTCCAGTCTGGAGGCTCCCCACTCAGGGCTGTGTGCCACACATTCAAAGGCCAGTAATAACAACATTGATGCTGGCTTCCATTTATTTAAGTTTCTAAGTGCTGGGAACTCTACCAGGAGTTTGCATTCGTCAGTTTAATTTAATTAAAATCAAATAAATTAAGCAAATGATTGATAACTAATTAAATAACCAATCATTTAAAATTAATTAATTAAATTAACAATTAAAGTTAAATTAGTTTAATTTAATTCTTATTTCAACTTAGTGAAGTATATAGCGTTCAACCCCATTCACAGATGAGACAAGTGAGGCTCAGAGTGAATTGCCCAAAGGATTATTACAGGATTATAATATAGCAGAGAGGCTTCTATTCTTTTCCCTCCGGGGAATAAACTATATAAAATAACTAGAAAGGAATAAACATCATTAGAAAAGTCAACGTTGCATTGTGAGGCGTAGCCTGCAGGGAAAGGAGGCAATTCTAGAGAGGCATCAGGGCAGGCTTTCCAGAAGTTTCTGGGATAGAAGTTGGAACAGGAAGCAGTGGCAGCTTTGGCTAGGAGAAACAGAGATTGGAGCTAAGAGACAGGGATCTCAGTTGGAGGCCGGAGGATCCTCTAACTTAGAGCTCAGCACCTAGTGGAATTTACAGAGGCTTAACACCCACCTGATCCACCACCCCCACCCCTTAGTAGGGAAGAGGGAGGCTGAGTATGATAGGGGTGGGACAGGATAGAGTTCTATAATCTCAGAGCTCAAGGCTCTGAAGTCCCCTTATTCAATGTTTTCAAACACATGTAGCAATGAAACCCTTTTTCTCCAAATAAAACTCTACGTGGAGCCCAACTCTACAAAAACATTGAGACTGATAGAGGGGTTGAGGCTCTGAATCAAGGCTCTGCTCCCAGCCCTGTTTCTATGGAGGCAGAGAAGGGAAGAAACTCTCTGCAGGGTACAATGACAGGCAGGCAGCAACAAGTCTGGGACACAGAATTTTAGAGGCGGTCCGGGGACCTTCCCATGGGTCTCTGCCTTCTGGGATGCACCGCTGTGGATGGAGACAGAGGAAGGCCCTGCAGCGGTCAGGATGGAAAAGCGAGGTACACAGTAGACTCATGAAGATGCTCCAAAGGCAACGAGATATGTGGAGGACATTTTCTTTTACCTAGAACGTGACTAACAGGACTGTGTGCTGCCAGGCCTCATTGTCTCCCTCTTCCCCAGAATCTTCGCCCTGGTCTCCTAACCTCTGTCTTCATGGCTACAGGCCCCGTGCTTGATCCCCCCTGAGCTTCTCACCTGATCCCGGGTGTAAGGCGTATCCACTCTCTGCTTGTCGCTGCAAGCTTCCAGGAGGACACGGATGGCATTCAGCTGCAGAAGCATCTCGCAGGCCATCGTGTCAAAGAAGGTGATGTTGGCAAGGGCTGCAGAAGCCAGCAGGAAGACTTCCCCAGATGACGCCTCTTGGCACAGTTCTGCATGGTGAAGAGGGAGAAAGCAGCCTCACTGCCAAGCGCTTTCGTATCAGTCATCTCATTTGGTTCCGGCAATTGCTCTGGGAGAACATCTGGGCAGGTGTTATGATACCCATTTTACAGATGAGGAAAGTAATTACTGAAGAGGGAAATTTATCTCTCTATGTAAGTGGCAGAGCTGGGATTTGAATCTTGGTGTATGACCCGCATTTACTCCGTTACCCAGCAAGTATTTACCGAGTGAACACTACATGTCGGGCACTGTCTTGGGATGGCATGGTGAACAACAGAGAGCAGGTCTTTGCCCCTGTTAAGTTTACATCCTAGTAGTGGGCGAGAAAAAATGAGCTTTTAAAAGAAAATAATAAAATTATTGCAAATTCTAATGTGAGGGAGAAAACAAATAAGTGCTAAGACAGAGAATAACCAGAGGCCCAGGGGGGTGCATAAGGAGAGTCTCCCTAAGAATGTGAGAACTGAGACTGTAAGGGAAAAATGGAGCAATCAGGAGAATACCTGTGGAAGAACATGTTCTAGACCAAAGACACAGCAGCATGTACAAAGGCCCTGAGGCAGAAAAGAGCTCCTAGTCCGTCTGTGTCTCCAGCAATGTCCATTAGACTGCTCCTGAATTTGTCTTAAGAAGATGAAGTTAAAACATAAGGACTTTACCCTTCCAGCTGCCATCAACAGAGCTTCAGGATTTCCTCTGATCCCAGAATAAGGGTCACATGGCTGCAGAAAAGTCTTACACCAAGCCCCTGAATGTCAGGCTCTGTCTTTCTGATTCTAGTGGCCATAACCCAGACCTAACCAGAGTCCCCCACTTACCATCTGTAATGGTACCGATGAGTCTGATGGGTCTTTAAAGAGGAGAGAATCTCCCCCAGACCCCATTACCCTCCACAATTTCACACATTCCCCCACGGGCTCCACTTGGCCCAGAATGGACTCCTGCCTCAGGAGGAGGTGTGAAAGGGTACGGTGGCACTAGTCACGCATCCTAGTGGATCTAACTTCTGACCCTCAGCTCCAACTTGACCATCGGTCAAGGTGCTTCCTGGGTCTAGGTCCTCTCCTACTGATAACACCCTTATGAAAACACAGGAAGATAAACCACACATCAGGAAAGTACCCCCAGCGGAGAATGTTCAGGAAGAGTTGAGCTATGTTCAATCCTGATCCCTAATTCTGGCTTCCAAACAAAGAATCTGTATATCCAGGTTCTAATATTGAAGCTGGCACCCCTTGGCCCTTTGAGTGAATGCAGTCCTGGCCCCTACCTAAAAAGGGACAGAAAACAGTATTAGTTGTGCCCTGCCCTGTGCCATGACATTCTGAGCACCCTTATGGTAGAAAATTGCTGCCTCTGTTTGTAGATGTAGAAGCCGAGGCTCAAGGAAACTACTAGTAACAGCAAGACTACCATTTATTGAGTTTACTCTGTGCAAGGCACTGCTGTATATTTCCGACTTCATGAAATCATTCCATCCTCACAACCACCCAATTTTCCATCACAATTTTATAGCTGAAGAATTGAGGGTTCCAATATTAAGCGATGTTCCCAAAATTGTGGAATTGAGATAACTGGCACGGCCTAGAATCAAGTACAGGTCTGCCTGATCCCAGTCCCCATTCCTTCTGTGTCCCAAGCTGCCTCTCATCCTTGGGCCTCTTTGACTTTTTCCTAGTGATGATCCTGCAGAGTTAGGCTTCAGCACTACCAGGAGGGCAATGTCTGCCCCTGGGTGGTGCTGTGCCCCTCAGCCAGGTGTGACCAATGAAGCAACTCAGAATCTCAATCTAAGCACCCAGAGCAGGGCCACAGATTCACCCAGGAATTAAGAATTCTACATATTCTCTTTTCCAATGACTGCCCCATGCTCTAATTTTGGGAAACCATTGGGGACAGCCAACCTCTTCCAGGCCACCTCACTATACTCAAAGTTTGGAGTGAGATGACAGGACTCACTGGCCCACTTTGCTGTAAAGATTTCTTCTAGATCCAAACACCCACACTAATTCTTATACAGTCATGGTTGCCGCCAACGCAGCAATTATTAACACAACCATCTAAGTGCCTTTTAATTTGGGTGCACATTTGTTTAAACTAGAGTCTGAGTCACCTGGGATGCGTAAGAAAGATTAAGTTGAGGATTCCAGTGACTCATTTATAAAGGTTTCCAGGGAATAGCAAGAAATTGGAGGGCTATTTCCCACCAAAGAACAGAGCCCTGGCATCCTGCCCAGAAGATGTATCCTATCTGCTGACTCTCAGAGCAAACTCCACAATGCATCTTCATCAGGGTGAAATAAACAGGATCCTTTCCTTCAGGGAGAAACCCAACCTGAGCAAAAAGTCAGAATGGAGAAATGGCAGTAGTGATAGCTCGTTTAGACTATATAGGTTTTGGTATGTTTGTTTGTGGGTATTTTGGCAATCACTTATACATTGGGAGATTTTCTATAAAACTTAGGAATCTTGTCTTATCTTTAAAAATTGGCCTTTTCTACATGGCAACAATTGACAGGAGTTTATCAGTGACCTCCCCCCTCTTTCGTCAGTGCTCATGCTTTTCAATTCCATATAAGATTCAAATTTTCTTATTTTCTTCTTCCATCTGGCCCTCTTCAACTCATTTATGTTCCCGCTTGGGTTCGGAGGATGGCTGAGTAGGAGAGAATCCTGGCATAAGTGAATCCTAACACTGTTATGTTTCCTCAAGAAGGTTCCTCAACCTCCCTGGGCCTAGGTTTCTCCTACTATAGAGTGAGCATTTAACTTTAGGGTCTCTTGAGTTCCCTCCAGCCAAGACTTACAACTATTAACTTCTGTGTTTTCTCAACTTTGAATAAATGTGGATATTGGCCAATTTATTTATCCCAGCCTGGCCTATCGGTGCCACTGCCCCAGTGACTAGAATCAGCCATAAAGTCAGCTTAGCTGATGACTCTTAGGTTCAAAATACTCTTAGATCTTAAAATTCTAGAGCTAGAAGACTCAAGAGAAATGGTTCCAACCCAATGTTTTATATATTAGGGGAAAAGTACTCACAGATCTTAAAATTCTAGAGCCAGAAAGACTCAAGAGAAATGGCTCCAACCCCATGTTTTATATATTAGGGAAATTGTGAGATGGTAGCATCTCACACAGGGCCCGCACGGGATTGCCGGACAAAAGCTACTTGTTGAGGGGATGAATGGAAAGACAAAAAAAATCCACACCCGAATATTCTGACTCCAAATCCAGTCTGTGCTGCCCCTAAATTTGTGCTATTCCAAATCTTTCCAGCCCTGGTGTGATGATTCCAAGAGTGAACCCTAAATCTTCTGATGAGATTAACTTTCATTCAGTTTCAATAAGATATGGACGCAGTTGCAGAGATAAGGATAGAAGTAGAAACACACATCCTTGCCAGCACCTACAAAAGAAAGGATGTGGATTGCCAAACAAGTTTCCTGAAGATTTGATCCAGACAAGTCCTGGTTTATGCTGTTTTGCAAAGGAAAACCAGAGGAAGAGAGTATTCTAGATCTCAGGCTATGATTCTCCAACCAGGAGGACATAAATCTGAATACGGGAACCTACAAGTATCAGAGTTTTCAAGGCCTCATGACGTGGGATCGGGGTGGGGGACTGCAGGTGGTGGGGTGGGGTGTGCCAGTGCCTTCTGAGAAGCTTTTTGCCTCGTCATTGCTGCCACATTCATTGGGTGCAATAGTCTGAGACTTTAACTTTAGTAACAATGCCCATCAGAGTCTCTCTGGCCAAGGATCTGACCCCAAAATTCAAGGTCCTACACTTCTCCATGGGGCTTGTCCTGGTCTCCGATCTGAAAGGCCAGTTCATCCCAATGTGACCTCAGATCAGGGAGCTTCTCAGAGGGCGGCATGCATTTTAACAGGAGACGTGACAACAGAGCTCTTTAAATCCTGATGCTGACACATTAACAGTGGAATTTCAGCTAGCGTGACATCAATTCAGGAGCTACGTGGGGTGCAGCGAGTGTGGGTGTCGGGGGGCAGGAAGGCCTCGTTGGCCTCTCCTGAAGACAACTGTGACAAGTCCCACTCACACAGCAGGCCCCTCCCACCCAGGGTGACTCACTGACAAGAGCTGTCACGATTTCTTCCATGCTCTCCAGAAAGCTGCCGAGGTGCTGAGTAAAGGGCAGGTGTGGGGAGGTGACCTGGGCAACCACAGCCGCAGCCTCAGCCCGTGTGGCCTCTGAGTGGCTGTCATCGGTCAGGATGTCGGCCAGGCAAAGAACACCGTCCACCTGCAGGGGAAGAGAGGACACGTTCCCATGTCTCCTGGGAGAGTGCCACTGCTCATGACAGTAATGAGACAGACACAAACCCCTTTCAGGGTCCAGCGCTGGATTTCCAGAGCAAGACAGGACTTTGTGTGGAGCCAGGGACAACCCGGTGGCAAGGCCCCCAGAATGACCCCAAGTCCGGCATCTGAAGGCCTATCCTTTGGCTCCAGCAGAGATCAGTGACCTCCCACGGGCTTCTTAGAGAGCAGACATCAAGCCAAGTGCCCAAGGGCTAGGCCCTGACCATCCACCACAGCAAAACACAGTAGAAAGACCAGTCACTTAGAATTCCCACATCCCCGAGCTCCAACCCCAGCCCCCTCTTACTTGCACTGTGTGACTTGGCGTTACTTGCTCAACCTCTCTGAGACTCTGTATTCTCCATCCACCAACAGGGTGTTGGGGGTTAAGGCGATGAAACAGGCAATGCGGATCCAGGAAAGATGCTTGTCAAATGTTGGCTCCCTCCCCCCTTCCTTGGGCCAGCACTAGGCTGAGATCAACGTCCTTCCCTCCCCATCGTGTCCTCCACCACCCTCCCCTCCCACCCCCAAAAGAGGGCTGCTTCCCTGGAGGCTTGCTCTCTCTTCCCAACCAGAGAGGAACTAACCTGGCATGGTGGGATAGGGATGCTGGATAAAGACTTCAGCTTCCCAGTTCTGCCCCGATCAGACTTCATCTTGGCACAACGACAGCTTCTGCTTATCAAGTGCTCACTACGTGCCAGTCAGCCCTCCAAGTGCATTGCATGCACCATTTAGTCCTTGTAATAACTCTCTGAGGCCAGTATTATTAGTATCCCCATTGTAGAGAGGAAGAAACTGAGGCACAGAAAGGTTCAGTGACTTGTCCCAGATCACAGACTTTCAAAGTAGTTGGTTGAGAATTTGAACCCCAATTGTCTAGCCTCAAAGCTCATGGTTTTTATCAGGACATCATACTGCCTCCTGAGGAGTGTAACTCAGACCTCCACCTACTGACACCATCAAAGGTCAGTAGATGAGGCTTTCTGGAGAAAGGCTGGGTGAGTGGGTGGGTAGTAACTTATCAAGGTTGGCTCAGCAGGGCTCCTGCAGCCCCTTAGATGCCCCAGGACACCAGCCTTCCTGAGGACCCTGTCACCAGGCACCAAGACGTCCTTCCCCTATTAGGAGTCGGGGGTAGGGATGAGACCAGGGAAGAGCCAGGGAGAGGTGAAAGGGGGAGAAACCTGTGCTGATGCTCCCCATGCCTGCCATAGGTCTGGGCCTCCTGTCCCTACACCCTCACTTACTGCCACTCAACTTAAGCGGGTCTCCAGAGGTCAGCGTTTCTTTTGACTAATTACCACCACTGAGTTCTGGGCCTCCCTTAAATGGCTCTTGGGAGCTGTAAGGTCCATTAGCTGTAAAAGCCTTTGGCAATCTCAGACTCAAGAGACAAATGTGGGAACAGGAGCTGGGGCAGCTGTCCGCAATAAAACTCACCTGTGTGTGCCTAATAAAAAAGAACAAACAGCAGCCAGGTGGCCACTGGCAGGACTGGAGTCATGCCGGGTATCTAATAGGCCTTAAGAGTGGGGCCTCAGTTAAGCCCAGGAAAGGAAAAGGGGCTGCTCTGGGCCTAGAAACAGGAAGCAGCCCTACTAACAACGTAAGAAACCACTTAGACCTGTCTGGCCTTTATCCCTTTTCCCCTTCCGGCACCATCCAAGGTTATAGCTACAGGTCTCAATGATCTGGTCTCCTCAGTCTGACCTTGGATACAAATGGAGTTGCATTCCCCAACCCCATTGAGAATGCTGGTCAAACCCAAACTGGACCCAAACCTAGTCCCCAACACACGGGGAGATGGGCCAATCAGAACACACTAGAGAGGCCAAGGACTTAATAGTCTCCAAGGGCTTTGCCATCAAGGCCTAGACACCAGACCTGCTTCCCAACCCAGACTGCTCCTCAGGAAACCCGCTGGGTACGATCTTCCCGAGCACATACTGTGTGCCAAGCAGAAGTGAGCCAGGGCAGGGTGTTCCATGTAGTGGGGCAGGTGACTCATCCACAAATAACCATTTTATAATGTGATTTCCAATGAGGACGTCCTATGCGGAGGCCGCTGGAAGCCACCCTGACTTAATGTCCACACTCCAGCTGGGGGAGGTAGCCCTTGGAGCTCATGCCCAAATACATCTGCTGGCACCATAGCATTTATCACACTGTTTCTCCAAGTGGGAGAATTAGCTGCACTAAATTCACTAAGCGTTTCTTCAATGCACATTCCTGCCCCCTACCCCAGACCTATTCAGTAAGATTGACTCCAGGGAGGCCGGAATCTGCTTTTTAATAAAACACACAGATGACTTTATGCACCAACAATTTGGAGCAGCACCACTGTGATGTGATTCTCTCTCCCTTGTCTTTCCATCTCCCTGTTCCCCTGGACGCTCTGTAAGCCTGGGTACCACAGTTTGTTCACTCATGGCTGCTCCGGGCCTCACACATAGCAGGCTTTGGGTTAAGTGGGGAATAAATGCAAGTGAGTAAAACTTGACTGAAGAAGACACACTTCAGATGAGTAAAGAAGAGTTATGGCATTGCAGATGGAGGAGATACTGTGAGCAAAGACCACTACCAGAATGAGCAGCTCCCGAGAAACAGTCAACTTGGGAACATGGATTCCACAGATTGCTGACCCCAGGAAAGTAACCCTGACCTAGCCTGATTCCTCTTCTGCCCTTCGGTTCCCAGAGAAGAGTATCTATGTCGTCCTATCTGTGTAACTGTCCACTGTTCTGCTTTCCTTCTAATTTATTTTATATGTTTCAGATCTCTTTTGGTATCTTGTTAATTAGGAAATATGTCATCCCTTCAAAAGAGAATACATCTGTGTGTCATGTGTGTGTATTAAAAATTTATGAGGTATAAAAAATTATGAAATGAACACTTATATATGTATATGCCTAATATCCAGAATTCTTTTTTTTAATTTTTTTTAAAGTTTTATTTATTTTTGAGAGAGACAGCATGAGTTGGGGAGAGGCAGAGAGAGGGAGACACAGAATCGGAAGTGGGCTCCAGGCTCTGAGCTGTCAGCACAGAGCCCGAGCGGGGCTTGAACTCACAGACCGCGAGATCATGACCTGAACTGAAGTCAGACGCTTAACTGACTGAGCCACCCAGGCATCCCATCCAGAAATTCTAATATTAGGAATGAAATAGCACCAGAAAGCCCCCTGTATGCAGTTATTGATCTCATACCTCTGCTTTTCAGTGTTGGATGGGCCCCTATCCTGAATTTTGTGCTTAATTATTCCCTAATTTATTGCATGTGTACATTTAGTTTTACAAGGCTTTGAACTTGACACAAATGGTATCACACTGCATATAGCAATTTGGTTTTTCCACAGTCAGCATTATGTTTGGGAAACTCCTCCCTGTTGGTGCATGTGGCTAAGGTCCATTTATTTTCACTGCCGTGTGGCATTTCATTGTATAAATTTATTGTAATTCATTTATGTATTTTCCTGTTGATGGTAGTTTGAGTCATTTCCCAGTTTTTGCTGTAACATACAGTGCCTCTACAAATATTCTGCCACGTGTCTTCTGGTGCATCCATACCAGATTCTCCAGGGGTCTCACCTGAGGAGTGGAATTATTAACTCATAGGATTTGCATATCTTTAATTTCACTGGTGTTGTCAAGTTGTTTTGCAGAACAGCTATAGCAATTTATAGTCCTACCAGCAATGTATAAACTCGCTTTTAAGTCCATATTCTTGTAACATTTGGTACTGTCAGATTCTAAGTTTCTGCCAGTTTGGTGGGTATATAGAATTTTTATTTTAATATGCATGTTTTCACTTTCTATAATGAAGCTAAAATTCTTTTCATGTTTTCATTTTACTTTGATTAGGTTTGGTTTGATTTTGGGTTTTGCCATTTGGATTTTCTCTCTTAATCGCCTGTTTATGTGTTTTGCTCATTTTTCCATTTGGTCGATTGTCACATAGGTCAACTTCCTGGGCTTTTGGCTCTGATGCTAATGACCTGCCACTTAGTCTGTTGTCAGCAAGATGCCACTAGCCCAAGTTGATTTCCGTGTGCCTCATTATCTCAGCAGCCCCAACCCAATCAGTTCATCACAGTGGGAGGCCCTTAAGGGGATGACTCCACTGGGCTTCAGGCTTCCCAGCACCTGAACCAATTCCTGTAGCATCTGAACATGCACATGCTCTGGAATTATACCTCCCTGGGTCTGAATCCCGCTTCTGCACATTACTAGCTGCACAACTTTTGTACTTTCTCTGAGCCTTTCTCTATAAGTGGGAGTAAAAATACCACTCTCAGAGGATATTGGAAGTTAATGGAGATAATGCGTGTACCACACCTGCCACATGGGGGTACCATCATCCCACCCCAACCCCATCTGATGGTTGTAGCCATCTCTAGATCTGGGGCCCTGAGTCCTACTCACCTTTCTGTAAGCTCCTCTGAAACTGAGACACCACTGGGTACCTCAGCACTTTGGGTTGAGGCCCACGGGTTTCCCCATTCATCTAGACACCTCAGCTCATGCAGCCCAGAACTAGGATTTTTAAAGGGGAGTGACTCCTATTTCAATACCTGACCAGCACCAATAAGAGGAATAACTATAATCCCTTGAAAGAGAACAGAGGGAAAAGTAGTACAATTCTGCATCTCTTTAAAGCTCATCAGATCATCAGACATTAACGGTGCACCTACCTTATGATGGGCTGAACTAGGCACTGGTACAAAGATGAATCAGGAAGAAACAAGAGATGGAAAAACAAAGACAGACACATAGAGAAGTTAAAGGAGAGAGGGAGAGAGATTACATGCTTAAAAAGGATTTGGGGACTTGTCTGGTACAGAGACCAGCCTCCCAGTCTCTCTATGATTTGGCCTTTATAACACCTCTCCCTGCTGGGAACTCTCTCCTGCCTGGGACTCCATGATACTCCATTTGGGGGGGGCTCATCTCCTCCCAGCTAAATACCACTTATTTAGTCTCTCCTCCTTTGCATCCACCTAAGGTAGCTTACCCCCAGTTTCCCTTTCAGCCCCCTTTGTGCCATCTCAGTCAATAGTACCCAAGGCAAGTAGCCTCAGTGACTGACTCACTACGATGACCCCTAAACCTGGCTTTCCAGCCCTGATCTTCTTTCCTGATATCCACACCTATATTTCCAACCTGCTACTGGATCCCTTGATGTTTAACTCCAAGGCTAATTTGACTAAATATTCCACAGGCCCCTCAAACCCGTTCACCTAAAGCTCGAGTGGTCATCTTCCATGTCTTCCCTCCCCACTTCCTTCTCAGACCCAGGTGAGAAGTCACCTCCCCTGTGAACACGCACTTGCCTCCCCCAGACAGAGTGTCTCTGTCCTCCAAGCTGCCACACCACTCTGGTCTGACCACAACTAGAGCACTTATTGCGTCAGGTTGTCCTCATAGGCTTATATGTCCACTCTACACTAGATTTGAGCTGCTTTAGGCAGCTCCTGTATTCAATCTTCTCTGGTCCCCAGCACCCAGCTGAGGCCCAACATATGGCAGTTAATACAGTAGGCTGAATTATGGGGAGACAGAGACCTGGGGATGGAAAGAGATCACCAAGGCCATGAAGCACGTTAATGCCTGGGCCAGGACTCCCATCCCAGTCTCCCCACTCTTTGCCCTGGGCCCCTCTGGGCAGCCTTTGGGAATGGCAGTGAGGAAAGAAGCTGGTGAGAGGATCAGGTTGATGGGGTCCGCTTAGCTTAGCTCCTACGATGGGCCCAGGAGTGTCCCAGCCTGAGGCCAGCTTCCTGAAACACTGGTCCCATTTCTGGAAAGTCTCCATTCTCAAACCACCCACTTCCCATCCCCAGACATAAACTTAATGATTCCAGGAGAACAATCTAATCAAAGCATTTTCATATCCCTAAAGAAATTGCGGGTGGAAGCACTTCTATGTAATTAGCTTTTACATGGAATGGGATGGGTCTGGGCCCAAGGCCAAGCTTTCCTCGTGGGAGATCGTACAAGTGGTGATGAGGATGGTCTGGCCTGGTCATCACCTGGGCAGCAGGGCTGATGGACCTGCGATCTGGACACAGAGGGAACTGATGAATGCTGAGATTCTCCCTGAGGTGAGGGTGAAGGAGCATGAGACCAATGCAGTTGAAGAGCCCAAAATACACAGTAAATATCACATCAGGTTTATGAGTAATGTTTTCCTATTGATTATTGGAAAAGTATCACTGGTGACTTTTACGCAAATATCTAAGGGACACTGGCTAGTACGTAATATATACTGGTGCTGGCTGCTATTTTCCAGTTCCTTTCTGCATGTTTAGGTTTTAGGGAAAGGCAGAAGAGTTGGTCACTGGGTTGTAACAGTTAAACAGAATCACACAAATGCAGTGGTAACTCAGCCACAGGGGAGGGAGCATGACCTAAAGACCCCAAAATTTCCTCCTTTGCCTTTCTATCCACTCAGACACCTACAGTCTGCAGGGGGGAAAAAAAAAGACAAGTGGGAACCAAAGAGCAGCTGTAATCCTGTTCATGGGACCAGGCAGGACAGATCTGTTTGCCCAGGATATAGCCAGAGGGAAAATTCAATCATAGAGAAGGAAGCAAGGGTCATACCTAAGGAAGCAAAGAGAAGTGTGGGGCAAGGGACAGGGCAAAGCATTAGGTGGAATAAATGAATCCATCGGTCAGAAGCAAAATCTGAATACGGGATGTAAACCAGATCAGGGCAAGGTCCAGCACAGAATCTGTGAACAAGGTAAGAGGTTAAAGGCTCGCTTTATAACATGAGGTATTTGTTTTAAGGAGTGCTGGTAGAGCTGACAGCTCAGTAGAAAGCTACAGAAAGTAAAACATGCCTCCAGAAGGATAATATCATTCTCCTCCCAAACTAACATATCCCAGTCACCACTCAACCTCCTTTGCTATTTCAAATAAGAGTCTTTGATTAAAAACTAAGTGTCAAAGTGGATAAAACAAATATGAATATGTAATAGAGAATGGGACAATGGATGAAAGGGATTATATAACCAGTCTGGCAAGCAAGTCAGTGAGGTAGAGAGAGGTGAGTTATTGAGGTGGAGAAAAATCAGGGACTATACAGAGAAAGACAGATACCATATGTTTTCACTCTTATGTGGATCCTGAGAAACTTAACAGAAACCCATGGGGGAGGGGAAGGAAAAAAAAAAAAAGAGGTTAGAGTGGGAGAGAGCCAAAGCATAAGAGACTCTTAAAAACTGAGAACAAACTGAGGGTTGATGGGGGGTGGGAGGGAAGGGAGGGTGGGTGATGGGTATTGAGGAGGACACCTTTTGGGATGAGCACTGGGTGTTGTATGGAAACCAATTTGACAATAAATTTCATATATTGAAGAAAAAAAAATTTAAAAATCAGGGACTAAATCACTTTATTTCATTGACCAAAAAAAAAAAAAAAAAAAAAAAAATCACCTGTCAAGCAGATGATTTTCTTTAAAGCAGATTGTCAAACAAATGCTCTGAAGGCATTTGGGGGTAGAAGCAGTGGAGTTTGTGAGAAACTACCAAAAGGTCAGTGAGAACAAGTTCACTTCCCTTTGGGTTAGGGTGAGCAAGCCTGTGCTGATGTGAAAAAAAAAAAAAAAAAGTCAAGTTTTCAGTAAAGCACGACTGGGCACAGCTGGGTTGGGAACAGTACCAAAAGTGCTTCTAGATTAGTGGTTCTTAGCCTGGTTCTCAGAGGATTAGAATCATCTAGGAAAGTTTTAAAATACTCATGCCTGTGCTTTACCACCAGAAAATCTGATTTAATTAATCTGGGGTAGAGTCTTGGTATCAATATTTTTAAAGACTCCTCAGTGCCGATGGGAATCCCTAGTTGAGCATCACTGTTCCAGAAGTAACTGTGATACAGTAGAAGCTGCACAATCTTAGGAGAAAGTCTGGCTTCACAATTCAGCTGTACTACTTGCTGACTTGGTGAAATGAGCAGGTTACTCACTTTCTCTAAGCCTGTTATCTAATCCTTAAAAGCATAATGACATATCACAGTTAACAATGAAATCATGAAATATTGAAAGAATTCCCCCAAATGAGTAACAAGACAGATATCTATTATCAACACTCCTATTTCACATTTTACAGTGGCTGTAGCCAATACAATAAGACAAGAAAAATAAATAAAAAAGTAAAATCAGAAAAGAGAAAGCAGAAGTGTCATAATTTATGGATCACATAAATTGTACACAATCCAAATCTGCATAAAATCCAAAAGAATCTACACACCAGTATATTCAAAATTGCATCTTCTATGTATCAGCAACAATTAGAAAATAATAATTTTTAAATAACACTTAATCAACATAAAAACATACCCAGAAATAACTCTAAAAAATGTGCAAGACATTGACACTGAAAACTCAAATTATTGCTTAAAGAAATTAAAAGCAATCTGCATAAATAGAGGTATACTACATTTATTGACTGGAACACCCTATACTGTTTAAGATGTCAATTATCCCAAAATTTATTTATAAATTAAAAAATTTTTTTTCAACGTTTATTTATTTTTGGGACAGAGAGAGACAGAGCATGAACAGGGGAGGGGCAGAGAGAGAGGGAGACACAGAATCGGAAACAGGCTCCAGGCTCTGAGCCATCAGCCCAGAGCCCGACGCGGGGCTCGATGCGGGGCTCGAACCCACGGACCGCGAGATCATGACCTGGCTGAAGTCGGACGCTTAACCGACTGTGCCACCCAGGCGCCCCTGAAAATTTAAAGAAATCTCAATCAAAACCTTAGCAGGTGTGTCTATGGAAGTTAACAAGTACATTCTAAAATGTACATACAATGGCAAAGAGCTTAGAATTACCAAGATAATCTTAAAGAAAAACAAATTTGGAGGATACTACCAAATATCAAATTTTATTGTAGACAACAGTGACTTGGTACCATATTGGTACCAGAATGGACAAAAAGACTAATGGAACAGAAAAAAACTCCAGAAACAGACTCATGCGTATGTCATCACTTTACTTACAACAATGGCATCACTTTAATTAAATGGTGAAAAGATGGTCTTTTTGATAAATGCTGTTGGCTTAATTGGATATCATATGGAAAACACTGAACTTTGAATGTCATTAAAAAAATTAATGTGAAATAGATCATAGACATAAATATGGAACGTAAAACAATAAAGATCCTGGTAGAAAATATAGCATATCTTCATGATTTGGGGGAAAACAAACGTATGTTAAACGAACACAAGAAGCATCAACTACAAAAGAACAGATCAATAAACTAGACTTTACCTAAGCTAAGCATTTCTATTCATCAGAAGACACCATTAAGAAAATGAAAAAGCAAACCACAGGCTGAGAATAGATATTCGCAATACATATACTTGACAAAGGATTCATATGCACAATATATTTTTCCAAGTTTAGAATTTAATAACAAAAAGACAAAGAAGTCATTTTTTTAATGGGCAAAAGTCTCAGACAGATATTTCACAGAAAGAGATAACCAAATGGTCACTTAGGATATGGAAAAATGCTCAAAATCATTGCTTATTGGGAGACTGAAATTAAAACCATCATGAGAGATCACTCTATGCCTGAGCAGATCACAATCAGGGCACTTCATGTCCAGCTATCACAGTGTTGCAAGGGACTTCATACTTCTGAAGCAACCCAAAGAGAATGAAACACTCCTTGGGAAACTGTGTCGTTCCTTACCTGTGCCTGTGTTTCCCCATCTCCTCTCCCTCCCTCATGCTTCTCTAAGTCTCTTCCTCTTTCTCATCCCCCTCCTCTCTCCCTGTGTCTCTTTGTCTCTGAGTGGGACTAGAGGCCCTATTGCTTGCTGGCAGGGACCGAGGACACTGGTCCTGGCTCTGTGCTTTGGGAGACCTGTTGTCGGTGCTTGGGCTGTTCCCAGGAAGTGGGTCCTCCCTGGTCAAGTCTGCCCCAAACCTATACCTCTCTTGTCCCCTCAGCCTCCTCACTGTGTCCCCTCCCCTCCCCAGCAACTTCCTTTCCCCTGCTCACCTCCGGACTAGCACCTGTTCTGCTTTGGAAGCCAGAGGGCAAGCAGTGCTGGTGATGCTGTCTCCATCTCTGCACCTGGTCCAGTGCCCTGAGGAACCCTGGCTTCTCTGTAGTACAACTTCCCTTCTCCCCAGCGTTAGCATCGTGTTGACCTCGGACTTCTTATTTAATGGCTGCTCTCCCCAGATCGCTTGTGGTGCAGCCTAGGCGATGCACTTTGACCAAGATTTTACCTTGCCCGGTTTGCTGTTCCTCACCCCACCACAGACATGCACATGACCACAGGCTTCCACAGGGGACAGAGGCACCCAGCTCCCCTCTGACATCTCCTAGAGAAACACCGCCCCCTCAACACACACCCAACCCCAGGGAAGAGGCACCAGAATTCCTAGCCCAGCCGGCTCAGCACTTCTGACTTCTGTTCACCACAGTTGTCTTCCAGAATTACTTCACGCGTCCCACAGTACCAACAGAACACACACTTCCCGCCACTAAATGAGAAGACTGAGGTTCCTAGAGATTAGAAAACTTCCTTCTGGGTCCCCAGCAAACCAGTGGCCAAGGAAGGGCTGGCCCCAGGTTATCCCCACTAACCCCCAACCTCGGGACAAGGTCTGCTTGGGGATGTAAGAACTTGGGCTCAGAGCCATAGGAGAGGGAGGGGATGGGAAGCTGGGACAGATTATTAGGGACGGATGGTATAAAGAGCATCTCGGGGCATTCTGTCCTTACTGAAGAGATGCTTACAATGTCTGCACTCCCTGCTCCCACCCCACACCTGGGTGCGAAACTGCTCACAGAGGTCGTGCCAGGCTGTAGCTGAGTGAAGTCACATGACCTGCATTCTGGCCTCAGCCCTGCTGCCAACAGTGGGAATGTGCGGTTGCACATCACTGGGTGGTAACAGTAACTGGGCCTCCACACTGTCTTCTGTAATGAGGGGGAATGCACCAGAACTCTTCCAACAGTACTGATCCAGTCATGCAGCAAGCACTGTTCACCTAGGTATGCAAGCCGCTTCCCTGAGGGGGATGGGTGACACGGTGTCTGTTGGTAGGAAGCTTAGACAGAGCTCCGAGGCCAGGCAACATGGAACATGCTCCAGGAGCAGCACCAGGTACAGCGTGAGCACCAAGAGGGAGGAGAGGTCAGGAAGGCCATCCAGAGAAGGGCACTTGAGCAATTTCAGCAAGTGCAGGTGAGATGCCCTCCGAAGCCGCCCGAGCCCAGGCAGGTGCTCCGGGGCAAGGAAGGCCTGAAGACATTTGGAAGAGGACTCTGGCGGGAAAGGGGAAAAACTCCCATTCGTGGCACATGGACTCATTTCATCCTCACAGCCCGCAAGGCATGGATTAACACTCTACTTTACATAAGGTGAGACCAGGGCTCAGAGGGGATGCAAGGTGAACACACACTAAATGCTGAAACCGGGCGTGGAAGCCAGGCCTGCTTACCAAGGGGACAATGTGCTGGAGGCAGCTTGCTCACAGGGCACCTCCGTGCCAGGCTGAGGGGCTTGGGGTCCAGTGAGAACTGGGGGGCTTGGGAAGGGTTCTGGAAGTCAGAGACATGTTAGATTACAAGATGTATCCACATCCTCCTGCTAGAGGAAGCTAGGTTGGTAGGAAGAAGCTCCTGTTGCCTTGAATTTGCAAATCTCCCTCCCCACTCCCATTCCCTACTCTCCTCCCCCCCAACCCCCCGCCACACACACACACACACACACACACACACACACACACACACACACACACATACACACACAAGATATACTGTGCCTGATCAGTGGTTCCCAGCCCTGAGCCCACCAGCCTTGTCAGCTCCGGAAGAGAGCCTGAGGCAGTGACAGGGTGCCACTGCTGTTCTTATCCACCAGGGGCCGCTGCTGCATAGCGCATGGGGACCTACAGAGTCGGTGTCAAAGCAGTTGGCTCTGAGCAGCACTTAGCTCAGGCTGCCAGGTGTGTCCATGCCTTCTCCAAACTCAGGTTGTGCTTGTGCATGGGGTGAAGTTCCCCAAGCCAGCAGGGCCTTCCTTCAGCCTGAACAATACTGGCCTGTAATCCCAGCGTGAACTCCTGAGGTGGGGTGGGGGGTTTGCAGGGAGGTGGGACAGTGTGCCTAGTTTTGTTCTGGTCTCTTCACATCCTGGCCTCCTAAAAGTCCCCTCACCCCTGCTCCCGAGGCAGAGGGACGAGCTTGGGGGACTCAAAACTCAGGGAAGCAGATGAACCACACTCTTTCTAGACAGCCCCCTTGCAGGGATGGGGAAGGTGACCGTGGCAGTCCCGACTCCTGTCTGTCTGTCACAGCACAGACAGCAGACCTGGAACCCTGGGGTTCTCTGCACTGTCCCAACCCGCTCCCAACTCAAAGACCCGGGGGCATGAGGGGTAGGGGGAGCTGATAAGCCTGGGTGGGTTGAGCCCCAGGTGGAGAGGCATCTGGGATCTCCATTCAGAAGTGTTCTCTTCCACCCCCCTCTCCAGCAGCTACTCGTAGGTAAAGAAGGGGCTGCAAGTTAAACTAAGCAAAGAGTTCTTGCCCCACTCTCCCTACCCAACCTCACTGACACATTTATTAGAACTGACTCCATCCAGATAGGGTAGCTGCCTTGCCCTGGCGTCCACGCACTTCACCCTTTTCAGCTAATGAGAGTGTGGAGGGGAGGCTGTAGCAAACGGAACCCATAGCTGGGACCAAAAGAATGGGGTTCTCAGTCCAGGCTCTGCTCTCCACTGTCTCTATGCCTTTCAGCCTCAATGTACCCCTCTGTACATTGGGCATAACCATCTCTCCCTGCCTTCCTTACATAGTGATTTTGAGATTCAAATGGGCAAAAGAAAAGAAAAACTGCTAACTTTTTTGGGCTAATATTACCTATTTATGACCACCTGCAACCCTGCGAGGAAAAAGCAGTGGAGAGAAAGTCCTTTGAAACAGCAGCAGGAGTGGCAAAACCTCTTCATCAGTCCCTTTGCACCCGCTCCCTCCTGCCAAGGGTCTCTGGGATTTCAGTAGCTGGATCCAGCACCCCCTGATTCCAGCCCAGACCTTCAGATGTCACGGCACCTCAATCCCGAGAAGCTGGCCCAGGAAACAGTGGAGGGGGAGGGAGCTCCATGGGGACAGACAGGAATTTTTCCCATTCCTCTGATGATTTTCTCCTTGGACTGGATATTGGGCCCTCATCCCTTCCCCCCTGCTCATCTTTAATTTCTCTCCATCTTTAATTTCTCCATCGATTTTCATTAAACTCTCCCTTTGGCTCCAGCACAGGGTGAACTTCTTATTTGAAAAAATACAACGAGGAAAGGGATGGGAATAAAAAGAAACTCTTTTGAAAGCAAGATTGTGTCTGGTCTTAAGGCTGGAGGAAGCAATTACTAGAACTTTCTTAGAGGTTATCTGAGGCCATCTTAGCATTGGGCTTTGAGTGGGGCCCCCCCCCCCCCCTATGGCCCTGGACCCATAGGTCCCTGCCCTTCAGATTCCCAGTCTCTCTCTAGTCCCCAGCCCCCTCCAACCCCATCCTGTCCCCTGGCCCTGTCCAACCCCAGCGCCTGCACCAACAATGCCCTGGCCATCCCTCTAACCACTCAGAACATCTGCCAGGACTGTTGTCAAATCCTCGGAACTCAGCTCTTTGGGAGCAGGGTTTCTACAGATCAATCTGAAGTGGTGGAGACAAATGGGCAGGGAAGCAAACACAGGCTGAGAGCTCCCTTGTGCAGGCGCCCCACTGAGCACCGCGCCCACGTTGTTGTATTGCACCATTGTATCCACATTGTTGTGCTGCATCATGGCAGCTCCATGAAGGAGGAGGTGTCCCCATGTTATAAAGAGGAAAGCAAGGTCGCTCCCCAGCCCCCTATCTGGCTCCCCAAGCCCTACGGTCCTCCCCCTTGGTAAGCCAGTCCACCTTCCCTGTTCAGTCCTGCAGGAAGGCTGCCTTGACCAGTCCAGGCAGGCTCGGTCATTTGGCCACCCAGCCTGAGGAGGGTCCCTCTGCTCTTATTGGGGTGTGTATGGCTCTAGGGCCTTCACTCCCTCCTGGGCCCTTGTTTTCTTCCTCCAGTCTTCTCCAAGGTGGGGTTCAGAGAACACTGTCTCTCCTTCTGGGCCCCAGAGGTCACTGAACATAGAGCTCCTGAAAGACACCCAGCCCCACCACCGACTGGCCAGCCGTGGAGTCTCTCTGCCTTTACTGAGGCCACTTTCCCTTGGCCTCCCTGGGAGCTCCTCCTTGGCCCTCTGAGCCCAGCTCTATGGCCTCCTTGCGGCTGCCTTCACCAGCATCCCACGCAGAGGTTGTGCCATCAGCCTGTGGCCTCTGACAGCCATGGGACAGCCCTTTCCACTGTCTAAACTTCTGGGCTTCTCCCCGGCCACCCTCAGTGGGAGATGCTGGGTGTGCGGTGGCCAGGATGAACCAGACCTCTGAAAAAAGGATAGATTCTTGAAAGACCCTTCAGATACCTCTGGAGCAGCCTTTACTGTGTCTCTGATATCTCACCCCTCCAGCCCTGTGGGTCTGAGCCCTGCCCAAGCCAACACCCACGGCCTGGCTCCCTGGAAGCCATTCCCCTGCAGTCCCCCCTTCAGAAGGGCCAGCTCTTCTCAAGGCAGCACAGTGTCAAGTACATGCTTTAAAACCAGCCAGACTTGGTTCTAAAGCTCTACGTTTATGAGCAGAGGGGACAAAGTTCCTGAATCTCAGGTTCCCCATCGGTAAAATGGAAAGGACGTGAGGACTTGAGCTCTGGCCCCAGCCAGCTTCTCCATACTGTGCACCGGGTGGCGTCTTTGACCACGTCAACCCCTCCTCCTGCCATGTCAGTACCCCTCTGTCCACCGGACTGTAATCTTCCTCAGGCCACTGATTTTCTAAACCCCAGTGATCAGCCTTGCACCTGCCATAATCGTAATAGCTACCATTTGTCAGTGTCTATCTATCCTCCTCTGGCAGTGCTAGGAGGTAGAATTCATCATGCCCATTTAACTGAGGAGACTGTACCTCTGGAAAGGTGAGTAAATTCCTCAGGGAAATGTAGCACAAGCTCATAGGTGGAGAAGGCTGGGTTCCAAACCAGGAGATCCTGACTATCAAAGGCCGTGGTTTCCCCACTGCCCTGGGCTGCTTCTCGGTGGATGTGTCATGAGGGAGTGGATGAGTAGCATGATTGGTGGGCGATGGACTGAGTGAATGAATGAGTGAATGGATGACCGGACGGCGGAAGGAATGAGGAAGCGGATGCCGAAGTGACTCCACAGAGTGAATAAATGAATCCACGATTGAATCTAGGACCACACAAGATCCCCAAGCCAAGCAGAGCTCAGGCATCACGAGGCAGAGTGCCTGGTGCCCTGGCTAGACCCACACTTCTGACAGTGACGTCTGTGCATGATTTAATGGATCCCTTCAGGGTTGGAGGGAATTGGGGGTGGGGTGGGGGGGAAAGCCACATGACAAAGATGAATTTCACCAAATCCAGCACATTTCTCACTGCCAATTAATTAGGTGGCCTCAGTGAGGAGCTCAGGCCCGTAAATCAGCGGAAGGCTGAAACTTTGACATTATCTGGCTAGTGCATGAATTGGGCCTTGTGAGTGGGTAGCTGGCAACAGCCCCGGGCACCACACCCCCCATCCCGTCTTTGCCTCACCGGTCATGCTGCGCTTTCTACAGTCCAGCCTGTCTCTAGGCTTCTCCCCCCTCCCCACTAGACACTAACAACAGCCGGCCTCACTGGAGCCTCTGAGGCCAGCGCTCAGCAGCCCAAACCACACAGGGCAGGTGTCGGCAGGACCTGGGGGAGGGGGCGTGGCAGGGGTGAGAGAGGCCCTGGCCCTTCCTGGGTCTAGAACTTCTCGTAACTTTGGAAGCAGCATGATAGGAGGAAAAGAAGGTGGAAATCGGGCTCAACATGTCAGATTTGAGTCCTGGGTCTGCATAATGGTTCACAGTGCAGGCTGGCTCTGGCTGGGCAGAACTGCCGTTACAATTACAAGGCTGCTAGACCAATGTTTAGCTGTGTGCTCTTGGGCAAGGTGCTTCACTTCTCCAAGTCTCCCATCCTTCTAGCAACAGGGAGGATAATCACAGCACCAGAGGAGCAACCATCATCCAACACAATGGAAGGGGGGGCTGAGCAAAGTGCCCACCCAAAGCAAGTATTTGATGTATGTTAGTTATTGTCACGATGTGCTCATTACCGGTTAGGACCAGGGTCAATGAACGTTTTCTGCCGAGGGCCAGATAGTCAATGTTTTTGGCTTTGTGGGGCTGTATGGTCTCTTGCAATTACTCAATTCTGCTGCTGTGGCACAAAAGCAGACAGTCAACAGCTATGCGAGTGAGCATGCCAGTTCCATTAAAATTTCATGGGTCAAAAACTGTAAATGTGAATTTCGCATAATTTTCATGTGGCACAAAATGTTATTCTTCTGATTTCTTTTTTAACTATTTAAAAACAGAAGAAAAAAAAACCATTCTGAGCTCATGGCTGTCTCAAAACAGGCCACGGGCTGAATTTGACCCACGGGCCACGACTTGCCGCCCCCTGGCACTAGAATGGCAGCTCCATGAGGACAAGGGGGGTTGTCTGTTCTGTTCACTGCTAAACTCCCAGCACCTAAAACAGTGCCTGGCAAAGAGCAGTAGATAAATATTTGCTAAAATAATGAATTATAAGCCGTGTATTTCTGTGCGACAAGTAATTTCCGCTCTCCAGGTCTCCGCTTCCTCATCTGTGCAAAGGGGACACTTGCACACGCAGGCAAGCATCAAATGTAATTAGGAGGCCTGTGGAGCCACCAGGCAAGCTCAACGGCGGTACAGTGTAGGCGCTGTTCTGACCACCAGGGGGCTCTTCTCAGGCCGACCTCATCCCCCCTCTGCCTGGCAAAGAGGTGTTTCAGGAATGTCTGTGTATAGAAAGTAAGCTGCCAGGGAAGAGGGGAGTGCCCAGTTAGGACTACCTTCTCCTGTGCCAGTTGGGGGTGGGGGCTGCTTAGCACATTGGCCAGGAGCAGCGAGGTGACCTTGATTTAGCTGTGGGGCTTTTAGGCACTCTGAGAGTATCTAGTGAACCAGGGAAGAGGTGAGGTTGGCTGGGCATTAGACTCAGGCAGATGGGGTCCAAATTCTGGCTCTAGAATGTACTTTGTGACCTTAGACAAGTTACTTAAACTGCCTAAGGCTCAATTTCCTTGCCTTTAAGATGGAGACATAAAGAGGGGCGCCTGGGTGGCTCAGTCGGTTAAGCGTCCGACTTCAGCTCAGGTCACGATCTCGCGGTCCGTGAGTTCGAGCCCCGCCTCGGGCTCTGGGCTGATGGCTCAGAGCCTGGAGCCTGCTTCCGATTCTGTGTCTCCCTCTCTCTCTGCCCCTCCCCCGTTCATGCTCTGTCTCTCTCTGTCCCAAAAATAAATAAATAAACGTTAAAAAAAAAAAAAAGATGGAGACATAAAGAGAGCTCACCTCACAGGGTTCTAGTGAGTTAAAAAGGGATGTGTGTTGGGGGCTAGATCAGCACAGGCCAGGGCAGCCCCTGCAAAGATGCATTCGTGCCTTCTAGCTTTGGAGCAGCAGCAGGAAGGTGGAAGGAAAAATATCCTCCAGACTTCCCAGCTGCACAGGTTTTTAGATCTAAACAAACAAACAAAAAAAGCCCTGCTGGTTTTCTTCCCTGGATTAAAAATTTCCTGCTGCTCTGCAAACTCTCTGAAGCCAAGAAATCCACGGCTTTTGGAGGACTGGTGATTTAAGTCCCTTCTATTTTTTCCCTCCTGTTCTTCCCAGTAACCAGCAGGAAAAGAAAATGAAAAACAAAACCAGTCTGGCCATGTTTCCACTACCCAAGGAAGAAGATTTTGTGGGAGAAGAGAAGATTATTCAGCACGGAAAGTTGGAGGTGCCCAATGCATTTACTTCCTGGAGCCTGTCTGTTTTGTCACTGCCCCCTTTCCCGTTCCGCTGTCTATTTAAGCACACATATACAAAGGCTTCCACCCTTGCAGGAAGGGGTGCTCTGCCCAGGGGGGTGGTGCTAGCTCTTCCACCATCTTGCTTTATGACCTCAGACGAATTACTCCCCCATTTTGATCCACAGCCTTCTCATCTATAAAATGAGCCAAGTCCCCATCTATCCTCCACCCTCAGCTAAAAGCATCTCTGAGTCCATGATCCTACAACACTGTCCCATAACCTGAGTAGATTTGGAAAGAGGCAGGTGGAAAGTGAGATGACCCTCTGACTAGGAGTCCAGACCAAAGTGAAGACGCTGGGGGTGGGGGGTAGGTTTTCTGGGAGCTGGGACCAGACTGTGGGACAGAGGTACAGAGGAAGGGGAGCATTTTGCTTGCCCCATCCCAATACAGACCAGACTCAAGGTACCCCCAATCTCAGCCCTACAACCTGGAGAGAATGGGGAAGGGGGTGGTAGCTAGAATTAGTCACATTGCCCTAGGTTGGCCAGGGGCTGAGGCACCTAGGTCTACCAGATCACTACCTTCCCTCTGGCCCCACTCATCCCGTGCCATGTTGACCCAACATACACTTGGACTTCGGCTTCAGTTTCCCTTACCTAATCCCTCTGTCTTGGTTGAGCCCCACTTGCTTGCCCAGGCCAATGTCCGTCCTTCTCTTGCCCACTCTGTTCCCCAGGCAGCAGGATCCTCCTCCTTCACTGGGGCCATGAGTGAAAGACCAACAGCCCTGAACTTTGACACCACTCCACACCCTACCTGCCTGCCTCCTGCTGTGTTCTGCCCACTGGACCGTTGGCCTCTCTACCCAGGAAGTGCTGAGTGCCCCTCTGGGCCCTGCCCTTCCTGGCCAAATTCCTCAATCCCTTTCCTTTTCATCAACTTCCATAGTCAAAATCCCAGCAGCCTCACTAGAGCAATGCCTGGGAAAAATAGGTTCTTAGAGGAAGAAGCCCAGGTGGTCACCACATCTGTCAGGCCCCGCCCACTACCCACCTGACTCTGAGACCTTGAGCCCCACCCAGCCAGCCAGCTGTTCTCTTACCTTCTCCAGCTGGTGGACACCCTCTTCCACACAGCAGATGGAGGCCAGCGTGCGGAGCGCCTGGGGGTACAAGCACCGGAAACTATCCTGCCGGCAGACTTTGAAGAGGGCTACGACACCACCCTCCTGCCAAGAAAAAGAAAATGTCACTTCACCTCCCTGTGTCACCTTTCCTGGGGTTGACTCAAGAATAATTGTCATCCCTCACTCAGCTGATATGCTTTTGGGTCTTTAGCGCAGCAGAATATGCCAACCCCAGACACATCACTTTGCCGTAAAGATTATTTTGAGCTGAAGGCAACTGAGAAGAAGCAGATATCAGAGGTCTCTGCCCTCCTCCTATTTGCCAGAAGGAGGGCATAAATTTACAGAGATATCCCCCTTTCCCTCTCTATTAGGAAGGACAAAAGTTAATCACCAGAGATAACTTTAGACCCTTACAGCCTGGAGATGCCATCAGGGGAATCCTCATAACAAACTTTACCTACTATCCTTCATCTATCACCAGTTTTCCATAGATTTGCCTTCCTACAACGTGCCACTCTTAGAGACTCAAAGTGCTCTTCAGGTTGCCTGTTATCTGTTTTTTTAGTTCTCTAAAAATGTATTGTTCTCTTGCTAAGAGGCTGTATAAGTTCAAGTTCTAACCAAGCCTCTGAGTCACTCATCTCTGAGTGTTCCCATGTGTAATCGTGATGCATATGCTAATAAACTTTTGCTTGTTTTTCTCCTGTTAAGAGAAAATTGTCAGCCCGATTTATAGGGCACCAGCCAGAGAACCTAAGAAGATGGTAGAAAAAAAAGAATTCTTCCTCACCTAAACTACACACACACACACACACGCACACATGCACACACACACGCGCGCGCGCACACACACACACACACACACACACACACACACTCACACACTTCCATGCTCAAATGCATACTTCAGTGAAATGCCACCTCCAAAAGAAATGTCACCCTTGATGGTCCAAACTGGAAATAGGACTGTCCAAATGCTTCTGGGGCTGTGGTGCCAGGGGCTAGGGCAGACATATTTGTGAGGGCCAGCCTCAACACCAGTCAACACTGTTTCCACATACCTGGCAACTCCCTCTCAGCAGCCTGTCACAGAACAAGCCTGGAGTCCTCAGAAATAGGTTCTAGAAGCAAGTCTGAGGCAAGTGAAGGGAACTGAAGCCTAGTGCCCTGTGCAGGTTCTCCCTCTGCCAGAAAACACCATTACTTCTCAGATCCTTCCAACCACCATGGCAGGCACTCAAAAAAGGACTTTTATTTATATCAATACTGGAATTTATACTCATTTTGTGAGGGAAAAAAAAGCAAGCCAGATGGGTGAAATCATTCACCCAAATCTACATCATCCATGTTTTCCCTTCTTTACTCTAGTTTGCAAGAAAAAAAAAAAAACAAAACACACACACACACAAAAAAAAAACCTTCAGCAACAAACACCCTAGCTGAGTGTGAGCGCGTACTTGTTTTGTGACAGCTGGGCATGGAAACACCTTTAATTTGTGGAACTTCACCGCAGTCTGGGAGGGCTTCTGGGAAGAATCCAGGGGTAAGGTGAGGCACTCATCCTAACTGGCCATATTTATTCTATAGAAATCACTGGAACCACCGTGGCTCTTAGATCCCAAAGCAGATTCACCTGGCGCCCAGCAAACCTGTGGCAACACCACCGTGGATGTCCAGAGCAGGAGAAGTTGGACACCCTACATTTGGCTTTGCCCTGTTTCCTCCATCATCCCCTTCCCCAAGGCCTGCAAGGGTGCCTGGGGATGGCAGCAGTAAAGAACTTGTGAAGATTGATCTGAACTTGGCCCTGAGGGCACTCGCCTTTAACCTCACCACCCCTGGCTCTAACTAAACCCGTTACACTCTGTTCCCCAAACTGAAAAAAATGTAAGAAGCTGAGTCCAGCAAAATATCATCCACTGTCAGATTTCTGAGAACTCTTTCAACAAAAAATGTACCGAGCACCAGGCACTGTTTCATGTTCTGGGGGCGCAGCTGTGACTGACAGCGCAGATAATGAATGAGCAACTAGAAGAAGCCACAGCGATGACTTCTAGGGCCCAGCACAGACTCGCTGCAACAAGTCCTCCCAAATCCGCCCTTCCCAGCGTCCCACCAAGATCAGCCTGGCAGCCTTCTTCATTCTAAGAGTTTTGCTGCTTATCACTGCAGGCACCAAGATGAGTTTGTAAATTCTGACATTTTACAATCAGCTGAGAGCGTTCTTTAACTTCCGTATTCCTACTTCCTGTTGGGGTGGTTCATTTGGTGGGAAACGGGCATATCATATATGGCCGATAAATTCATCCACGCAGCCAAAAACTATTCATGGTGCAGTATATGTCAGACGCTGGGCTAAGCACTGAGCAAGACTGCCTTGGTCCATATTGAACTCAGGCTCTGGCAGCCAAGGAGTCATGGGGGCTGTGGAAGGGTCAAAGAGAATCACTCTGATGTTAAACACACATCACTCCTCTGATGAAGATACAATCTATTGCGCAGCAAGACACTTACCCCCTCTGACTTCCTGCTTCACCATCCTTTATCCCTGTCTTCCTACTTTCTCATGGTCTCTGGGACATCTGATGAGGGTTCCACATAAAGACCTTACTCAGATTTTACTAAGTAAAATCAAATTAGTGTTTAAGGTAAGAAGAAACAGAAGTGCTAAGTTCTCCCCAGCCAGCCCGGCTGGTTATTATTGACCTCCCTCCAGATATAAGTTATTTATACACATATATGTGCTTATGTATCTAGGTACATTTATATATGTGTGTTCACATATGTATGTTTATATTTTTATGCGTGTGTTTATATTTAATCATATATAGTATAAAATATTTATATGTATGATGATAGAGATGGTAAGTGACAGATAGATACATTGATAGATATGATAGATAGATGGACAGGTAGGTAGGTATTTACATCTGGAGCAGACAACAAAGAAATGGCACCAAAGAATGCCAGACTGAGAGCCAGGATCAATGTGGCAGCCTTCCTTTGGCTGGGGAGGCACTGAACTCAGCATAACTATATTTAAGCCTCAGTACCCATTTGCATTGGGTTCTCATTACACTGTTTGCCAAGCCTGTGGAAAATAGCTTTCTTTGCATTTTTAGCTACTGGGAAATCTCAAGGGAAGAAATGCTGAATCCAGACTGAGGGGATTCTGGTTCAAATCCTGACTTTGCTGCGGGTTAACTTCGGCACAGAACAGGGTCACGGCAGCTACACAACCAAGCTGTTGGGGGAACAACTGAGTTCATGTATGTGAGAGGGCCTCACCCAGGTGAGGGTCAGTCTATGGAAAGCTTCCTGGTTAGAAGAATGTCTCAAACCTTCATAAAAGGTTTCCCAAGGGTTGGAATACATGGAAGGGAGAGGACGAAGGAGGCTCCAGAGGAAGGTACATGGGATAGTTGTGTGGACCACGCTGAAAACCCCTCAAGGACCCAAGAACAGCACTCGTCTTAGAGTAGAGCTGGGAATCGCCTGAGCTAGCAGAATTGCACTGTTGGCTAGAGCTTGTTTAATTTTATAGAAAGCTATGGGCTCAAAGCCAATGCGTATAATGGCATCTATTATTCAGGCAGACTTGGGATAAGCTGTCATAAAGCTGAGGAGGCTACTTGTGGGATGTAGGCTAGTGATGGGGGAAATAATAGAAGAGCAGGATAATTGTGACATAGCACAAGGGAGTTTGCTCTGCTCTGCGCTCAAGAAGGGATGGGGCTCACTACTACCATCACAGGGAGGGCTGGGCTTGTTCTTTGGTCTTCAAAGGAACCCAAGAGGCTGAGAAGGCAGACCTCAGACAGATGAAGGGCCCAAAGACAGACCACACTGGGCCCTGAGGAGGTAGGTGGGGCAGGCCACTTCGAGGCCCAGATTTGCCCCAAATTTGTCACAGTGTTGGGCACACTACCTGAGCATCAACAGTGAGGATGCTGTGTAGAGTGCACCAGGGGCTCCCAGCTCCTGTGTCACTGTCAGGACTAGAAACTCAGACATGGTGACTCCACTGGAGGAACCAGTCTCACCCTCTTCCAGGCTGGGAAGATGGGAGTCATCACTGAATCTTCTCTTTGCTTCAGCCTTCTGTCTACTCTCTCCCAAGGACTCTGAGACACAAGAAGATTGAGATGAAGATTCTGGAGGCAGAACATCTAGTTAAAATCCCAGCTCTGCACTTAATGTGCATGACCTCGGACAAGTTATTTACCTTCTCTCTGATCCTCTGTTCCCTCATCTCAAAAATGGGAATTATAATTACACATCATCAGATCACTGAGAGGATCAGATGGGATAATGAATGAAGAGCTTAGCACAATGCTTGGAGAGAAGGAAGGATGCAGAAAATAACAAAGGTTGTAGAAGGCAGAGAGAAGGGCAGAGGAAGGAACAGGAGGAGGAGGAGAAAGAGGAGGAGGGTTGCTAAGAGGCAGTTCAGAATAGTAAGCAAGAGCATAGCCTTTGCTGCCAAGCAGGCAGTTTCAAATTCCAGTTCCCTCACTTACTAGCTGTGTGACTTTTAAAGCTCCCTAGCGATTCTAACATGCATCAGGATTGAGAACTTCTGAGTCACTCTTTGGCCCAAGAATCTAAAGGGCCAGGATGAAACCAGAAGTCACCACTGTGGGCTTTGGGACCATGAGCTCTGAAGTAAATAAACTTGAGCTCTAATTCTGACTCCACTCTTGATCAGTTGTGTGAACTTGAGTAAGTCCCTTAAACCATTTCCTCAATTATGGATGAGAACAACTTGATACCAACTTCCTAGGATGGTTTTGTGATTTAAAGCAAATAATGTCTGAACGGCATTAAGCACAGTGGACGGCAAGACAGCAACGCTCAAATGTTACCTGTTGTGGTTATATGCGACTTACTGCTCCCCTAAGCAGGGTTGACAAGCATTTACCCTCCTCTTCCAGATTTCTTTTTTTTTCTTTTTTTTTTTCAATATATGAAGTTTATTGTCAAATTGTTTTCCATACTCCTCTTCCAGATTTCTTTAAGGGCTTAGGTGAGTGATTCTGAGAGTGGCCATGCCTCATGACTACCTGTAGCGCTCGTTAAAATGTGGATTCTCAGGTCTCATCCCAGGACTTCAGTAAATTTAAGTGGGGGCAAAAGGATCTGTGTTTTCCAAAATCCCCTGAGGGATTGAGAGACAGAGGCAAGACTGGGGACCACTGAACCACAGCATCTTCCTGTGGCTGGCATCATACATCTCCTGAAAGACATAACTTTGTGTCCAATTAGATCACTAGTTTTATCTCCATGGCAATGTCATTTCTCAAATTAAAAAAAAATGAGCAAAAATGAAATAGAAGACCCTGGTGAGAGCCTAGGATCATCAATTGCCTGTATTTACCCTAAGTGTCTGCACACCAAGTGTAGGGGCAAATTACCCACGAAGCTGGTGAATTAGAACTCCCATTGTAATTGATGAAAACCACTGTTACCCTCAATTTTGTCTTCTCATGTGGTACTGCAGTGGCTGCAGGTATTTGGGGGATTCATCAAGAACCTGAGTTGGGGGATATGTTTTGTTTGGGTTTGGTGAGATATGTAGAGATGAGAAAGGAGGGTTGATATACCTAACAGATACCACATTAAGAGGAGTATAGGGATGAGACCCTGGGGGCACTGCTTTCTTCTCAAAAGGGAGCTGAAATCAGAGGGTCTAACCACTATTAAAGATGGAGACACCAAGGCCTTAAGAGGGGACGTGACTCTTTCAAGATCATACAGCCAACAACTTCTGGAGCCAGCTATTCCCACCAAACTAGCTCCCTCCCACTCTCCCCAAGCCTGTCACTTTGGCCTCTAACCGTGAAGCTCACCTTGGCGATGATGCGGCACAAGGGAGCCCCCTCCTGGGTCAGGCTGAACAGGTTCCCTGTGGTGGATTCCGTGGTGTAGATATTGTCTGAGGCATTGATTTTTCTCACCAGTGCCTAAGAAAAGATAGCAAAGTCTGATGGTTACTCACTTCATCTATCCTCCACTAATCTTCCTTAATGGAATACCAATGGATCCATGCTCCTAAAAGCCCCCTAGAAATTATAATCCTGCCCCATTCACAGTCCCAGTATGGGGGTGGTGAGGTTCTAGCTTTGGGAAAGACATGAGCCTGTATGAGGTCTGAACTACATTTCAGAAATACGGGATAATTTCAAACCCCTGGAGCATCGACAACAAATGTGCCCCGTTCCAATCGACAGAAAATCAGCTCTCAGTACTGACGGTCTCAACAAGTACTGCTTTGTTGTTCTCCTGGCTTCGAATGAAGACAGAAACCAGAAGTTAAATTCAACCCTAAAGTTGAAAACCAAGGGGTTGCTACTGCTATGGCCAAAGAATTGGTTTGTTTGGGATGACTGATAGCCAACGGGTGGGTATCCAGCTGGGTAATGGGTTCAGGGGTTGAGTCAAGAGAAGTAGCCTCCAACAAAACAAAACAAAACAAAACAAAACAAAACAAAACAAAACAAAACAAAACAAAACAAAAAAGAGAGAAGTAGTCTACAGTAGCTTACTCCTTGGGAGGACATTTGCATTGTATAGCCAGGCCAAAATAGCAATACTGGGATTCCTGTCTAAGAGTGGGTAACTCAGGAATGTCACACCGCTCCAAGCTGAGGGAACTAAGGTTTGTGGTAAGAAGGCTAGAAGTGACTGGACCTAGGACCCAGGGAGGACCAGGAAGAAAAGCAAATGGAAAATTCATCAACAAATGAGACATAAAGATTAGTTTAGCTTATTTCTGGGAAAAAGCTTTTTCACGTATCTTGAAACTACTTCATAATCAGCCATTTGCTTTGAAGCATATGATTCATTGATTATAAATGATTCCTACCTGCTAATTAATTCTAGTTGCTGGAGTTTCTCCTGGGAGATGTGGAGACAGTGATTCGGAAGACTTGCCCTGGGGGTGCTTCATGCAAGAAAGTCACACCTCCAGAGCTGGGGGCTCTGAGCAGTTGCTATGTTATTTTAAAATATCAAAATGGATTTGTTTTTTAATTAAACCCACCGTTATGGGGGAAAAAAAACACTTAAAAGGAAATAGACTTGAGTTCTAGTGCCAGATTGCCTTTTTTTTAACATGTTACGTTGATGAGGAAGTGTGCCTGAGGTTGAAAGCAGGGACTCTGGACTCAAACTGCCCTGGGTGCAAATCCTGGTTCTGCCACGGTGTCCGGTGTCCGGGTGCCCCAGAGCAAGGAATTTAGCCCTTCTGTGATTCAGTTTTCATCTGTGTAAAACAGGGTGGAATTTACAGCGTCTATCTCTTAAGGTGGCTATACCCATTTATTAAGGTAGCCAATATACAGGGGTTCCTGGGTGGCTCAGTCGGTTGAGTGTCGGACTTCAGCTCGGGTCAGGATCTCACAGTTCATGAGTTCAAGCCCAGCATTAGGCTCTGTGCTGACGGCTCAGAGCCTGGAGACTGCTTCAGATTCTATATCTCCCTCTCTCTCTGCCCCCCGCCCCCCCCCCCCGTTCATGTTCTGTCTCTGTCTCTCAAAAATAAATAAGCATTTAAAAAAATTTTTTTAATAAAAGAAAAGGTAGCCAATATATAAATAAAGGACTTCTAAAGGTACTCGGCACATGGAAGCAAAATAAAATTGTCAGCGGTTACCATTTTGTGATCTTGGGCAATAGAGAAAAAAAAAAAAACCCTAGGCCTCAGTTTCCCCATTTGTAAAATGATTAAAATTAAGTGTGTTTAAGGCTCAAGGTAAATGACTCTCTTTTTCTCTTTATTCAAACTCATAAAATACTTCACACATACAATAAACTAATTCTCTACAGAGAGCAGTCTAAGATTAAGTGCGTATTTAATCAAGCAACATTAAATGTAAAATTTATTCCCTAAGGTTTGATAGATGCCTCTTATAAGATATTCAACAAAAGGTAAAATTAATAACCAAGATTTGTTACTGCAAGTCTCTGTAATGAACGTCCTTCTTAGAATCCTCCCCCATCATACCGTAAGCACTTACGTAAGTCATATTAATGCTCACATGAAAACACCGATTTCATATACTGGGGGCTTGTACCTAAATCATAATTACTCAGTGTTCCTGATTAGTGTTTGCACTTCAAGCAAATTAGCATGACGTTAAACAATTCAACCCAATGTCTTTTGCAATCATCTGCTAACACTAGACCATTTACGCCTGAGAATAATTTCTTGCTAATGTCTCTACGCACGTATACCGTAATTATGCCTCAGATTATCTCAGTGAATCAGTTCTCTGACAATGAAAAGTTGTAATCATCCTTTTCATAAAGATAAATTTGGAAAAATTTGAGATCAAAGGCCCCACTGAAATCGTCACAGTATGTCAGAGCTGAAGGACCCTCAGCAAGTCTTGTCCAACCCTCACTTCACTTGAGGAAACAGACATGAGAAATCTGACCAAGGTCAAGCATGTGATATGTGGTGGAGTTAGTTGGACCTGAAATCCTGTGAATCTGACTTCCTGTTTTCCAAGTTCAGTGAATCCATCTCCTTCAAAGTCGGCAGGACCTCACCTGGACCAGCAAAGATAGAAGTCTCAAAACAAGGAGAATATTTGGCCTCATTAGCAACTCTCACCAGATTGGAGAGTGGTTCTCCATCCTGGGTCCCGTTAGCATCTGCAGCTCTCCACCCTGTGGGAGCCAGAGCTCCTGCTGCAGGGGGCAGAGCTGACTGAGAGCCCCAGCTGCTGTCCCTCTGGATCCAGCCTTGTGTCCTTGTTGAGGCCATACCTCCCTGAGCTACTACTCCCAGCTGTGACAGAGCAGAGCAGGGGCACTACTGCAGCCCGTGGCCATTAGAGGGGACTCCTTTGGCCTGAAAGTTCCACGTCTCTTCCTATTCGAGTCTTCCCTCCACCTTTTATTTCTGTGTTCAGACCTGCAACATGGTTTTCCATGCCTGCCCCACTTCCTCCCTTTCATCCTTCACAGGCATCTATCATATCCTATCTTGGTGTCAGCTTCAAACTAACACAGTCTCTAAAATCAAGATTTTTTTCAGGCAATCAAGGAGAAACTGAAGACGTGTCAAAAGTACGCTTCACCCTGTATCATAAGAAGAGTGGCAGAAAAGAGACAAAATAATGGAGCAAAGATTGATGAGACTGAATGACAGAAATAGTTTTTTAAAGACAGACTAGGCAGAGAAGAAAAAAAAAAAACACCACACACACACACACACACACACACACACACACACACACGCACACACAGACACACACACAAAACCCCTGAATCTTGAAGACCAGGAAAAAGGGATAAAGAAGGGTTAAGGAAATGTACACAATCTAGCTTCTCTAAATAAGGAATTCAAAAAGGAAAAAGTATTTTTGTTTCTCAGGCAGTGACTGCAGACCCGTGAAATTGATCAGGAGAGATAAACTCTCATACATCAGCCTGGAATAAGTTCCTCAGAGGGAGCCAGGAAAATACAGTGAAGCCTCTGTGTAAAGCTTCAGATAGAGAATCCATAGTTGGACATAGTTAGGGCAGCCCAGCCATGCAAAGAAATGACATAAATGTGGGCTGATGTGACAGGGTGTGGTAGATTAAACATGGCCACAAATTCTTTGCTACTCCTCTCATAGAGACGTGAGCTCCATTTCCCTCCTGCCACCACCACCTTTTAAATCTGGGCTGGCCTCAATGACTTGCTTGACAAATAAAAGCCAGCACTTGGTGGAAGTAATGTTTCAGGACGTCTAAGGCTAGGTCATGGGAAACCTTGAAGCTACCACCCAGGATTCTTGTAACATTCTTTTCAGAGTCCTGAGTTACCATGTAAGAAGTTTTGTAATTCTGAGACTGTCATGCTGGAGAAACCATGTGTAGGATCCCTGATCAATAATCTCAGTAGACACCAGCTTTCCAGCCATCCCCTCCAAGGCACTCTACATGTCATGAAGCTTTCTAAGACTCTCCAAACCATCTGCCAGCTGAACAACACCAAATGACCTCTGTTGATGCCATATGGAACAGAAGAATCACTCATCCAGGCTCTGCCCACATTCTTGGCCCTTCAGATTATAAGATATAATAAAAATGGTTATCATTTGGGTTGTTATACTTGTTATACGCTAACAGAGTTCTGGAAAACAGGAAAGGACTACAGAGAACAGCATGAAATATCTAAAGGATTGCTAGATAAATTTCTAGGTGAAAGGTTTTTAAAATGCAGATCTAGCATTGCCTATGTCCTAAAAGAATGTATTGGAGAAATGCATGAATCAGGCCCCTGAGGAAAGGCACAGAAAGACCGGACATACTAAAGAGGAGATAGACAAAGCTATAACTGAATACAGGCTTGGATTAGCTATTGTTCTGATAGGAAAATATCTCCTAGGTAGGAATATACATTGTGGGGAGGCAAATGTGGATAAGATCTTTTAGAATTGGAGGTTTGGGGCAAATATAGGCCTTAATTGATTTAATTTCTCTCAATAAGGGAAATGCCAAATCTAGAAGAGTTTTCTTGAAAAACAAAAGAATGGGCCAGAAAGGAAAGAAAGTCAAAGTGATAAAGTTGCTCAAACCCAGCAACTAGTGCTCATGCTAGGAGTTAGATAAGGAAAGATACCAACATGGGAAGCAGGGCAAACAGTCAGAAATTCAGCTGAGTCTCCCTGAAAGGAGTAGGAGATAAATGAAAGGAAAGAGAATATTGGAGGCATAGTTCATTAATGCAAAAAAAAGATGCAGCAGAAAGAAATGCTACTCGAGGTCAACCTACTCAAAAGGTATGGAAAGACTGTGTTCTGAGGAGCACACATCACAGGGACTGGTCCTCTCGAAGCCTATAAGGATCCAGTCTTCAGGAGCATCCTTAGAAGATAGGGGTCTTACGACCTAAGCAATTCTCCATCAAGAGGCAGGGACGACAGCCAACATGATATAGAACTAGAGTGTCTGCACATTCTAGGGCAGTGTTTATTTTCTTATTTATCCCTAAAGGAATTTTGAAAAATCTATGACCCCTCACACATTTTCAATTTGACAGGGACAATTTTTCATCATAAGTTTCAAGAACAAAGTTGGAAAGGGTGTAATTTCCAGCAGATTGTAGATAATGACATAAAATAAAAGCATTGCATCTTTTAGACATATTCAATGAAACTTAAATGCAATGTAACTTGATACCAACATCATCATCCACTTAAAAATGTACGAATAATCTCTTCCTTCAACATTGTGAACATTTCACATCTTTTCTTTTCATCCTTAAATGTATGTTCCCATTCCAACCACCCCCCCCTCAGAATTTCATCTTCTTGTAACACATTTGAGTTTCAAAGTGTTTTATTGATTACCCTTGTCATATTTATCACTGAAATTTGAAAAGTCATTTTAATGGGGCACCTGTGTGGCTCATTCGGTTAAGCGTCCGACTTCGGCTCAGGTCATGATCTCACAGTTCGTGGGTTCGAGCCCCATGTTGGGCTCTGTGCTGACAGCTCAGAGCCTGGAGCCTGATTCAGATTCTGTGTCTCCCTCTCTGTCTGCCCCTCCCGTGCTGACGCTCTGTCTCTCTAAATAAATAAATAAATAAATAAATAAATAAATAAATAAACAAACAAACAAACATTGAAATGTCATTTTACTTCCTGTGACTATAAGGTCCTAAGTGTTTAAAAATACTCTCTTCTGGGTTGAGGTACTGTTACAATTAGTATCAGTACAATTGGTCAACACAACATAGATTACTAATTTTGATAACTATACATAATAAAGATGAAAATTTTATTATAAACATAGGTCTTAATGAGATAAATGAGGCTTTGTATCCTTTTTAGGCTTTCTCATTAACTCATGTAGCCATTATTGAATATTGACCTAATGCATGTTTTTATTTAATTTATTTTGTGTGGTTTATTTAAGATTATTTATTTATTTTGAGAGAGAGAGAGTGAGGGTGAGCTGGAGAAGGGCAGAGAGAGGGGGAGAGAATCCCAAGCAGGGTCCTCGCTGTCAGCATGGAGCCCAGTGCTTTCAGAGTTCAAACTCATGAACCGTGAGACAATGACCTGAGCCGAATTCAGGAGCCAGACGCTTAACTAAGACACCCAGGTGCTCCAATGCATATTTTTAGATGTAAACCTGAAAAATTTTGTTCCATAAATCCATAGAGACAAATGGGAGGAGTTTTTATAGCCATGCTGCTTGACCCTTTGAGTACACTCTGAATTGTGCAATCACATGGTGATCCATCATCAAACACTATCTTTTTAATTTTTTTTAATGTTTATTTCTTTTTGAGAGAGACAGAGACAGAATGCAAGTGGGTGAGGAACAGAGAGAGAGGGAGACACAGAATCCGAAGCAGGCTCCAGGCTCCGAGCTGTCAGCACTGAGCCCAACATGGGGCTCAAACCCACAAATCGATGAGATCATGACCGGAGCTGAAGTCGGACATTCTACCAACTGAGCCACCCAGGCACCCCATCAGACACTATTTTTAATGATCTTCCAGTTGATAAATCCTCTCAATTGGTAGAAGAAAAGAAATGGAAACCACTTGACTTGCAAAAGCAATTGCTACCCAATCATTAGAGTCGCCCATTCACTATCTCAATTTCTGGGAAGAATTCCAAAAGTACTTTATCAAGACTTATCAAATAATTATTAATTATACCCATTGCTCTTTTACTTGGAATACCTTTGGTTATCCAAATTATGCAGATGGGATTAGGAAAATCAAAATATTATTAATTTCTTTGCCAATACAATTTTTAATAAAATATTTGTGTGTGTTTCAAATATGTTTTATCAAAACCTTGAATCTACAGCTTTTGCTTGTTGAATTTATGGAAAACACCCACCCTAAAACCTAATTGGCAAAGACAGTTCTTTCAGCCAAGCCAATCAGTCAAGACAACTTTTCTCAATACAGAACTGACTTCATTTTTATTTTTTATTTAAAAACAAAAATTTTAACGTTTATTCATTTTTTGAGAGACAGAGCGTGAGTGGAGGAGGGCAAGAGAGAGAGGGAGACACAAATCTCAAGCAAGCTCCAGGCTCTGAAATGACAGCACAGAGCCCAATGCGGGGCTCGAACGCCCGGACCGTGAGATCATGACCTGAACTGAAGTCGGACACTCAACCGACTGAGCCACTCAGGTGCCTCTAACTTCATTTTTGATTACGAAATGCTTTGATATGTGTTTCAAGAAATGCCCCAAAATGCACTGACAAATAATTATACAAATCACTCTCTAAGGGAAAATGTTAAAACTGTCAATATTAAAATAATAGAGAGCTAAAATAAAATTTGATTTATTAGTATATGTTTACTAAACTTTTAATAATGCAAACTAACAGGCAGATAACATTGCAAATTTATTATAAATCTAGGAATGTGAAAAAAGGCATTGTATTCTTTCAGTAAATAGGTGGATATATGTATTGAAATTTGGTGTTCATTGTAAGGAGTAATTCAAATTTGAGAATAAAAATATCAGAAATCATTTGATTATTTTTAGTAGCTCTCACGATCAGACTTCCCTACATATTTAAAGAAGGAAAAAGGTATTTACTGCTTAAATCTAATTAGTCCAGCTGCTAACAATTAATTTTATATTTTGCTAACAAGAAGTAGAAATTAGTATAAATATTTCATAAAATGTGTTGACAAAATAGGCTTGAACTGCTTTCTTAAATAATGTACTCCGAATCTGAAGAAAAAAAAAATCATGTAAAACTTGGATCTGTGGATTTTATACAATATATCTTGCAAAATGTTGTCATTCTCAAAAGTATTCCAGCTACATTTAAAAGAATCATTATTGGGGTGCCCAGGTGGTTCAACAGGTGAAGCATCTGACTTCGACTCAGGTCATGATCTCACAGTTCGGGAGTTCAAGGTCCACGTCAGGCTCTGTGCTGGCAGCTCAGAGCCTGGAGCATGCTTTGGATTCCGTATCTCCTTCTCTCTTCCCCTCCCCAACTCGTGCTCTGTCTCTCTCTCTCAAACATGAATAAACATTAAAAAAAAAAAAAAATCATTATCATTAACCTTTAGAATCTTCGGGTCTTCAAAGATGTTTTTCTCTGCGATGAATGGCATAACCTAGGTTTGAGTGTGAGATATAGTTGAAGGGAATTGCTTGCATTTAAATATGTGCCCCAAAAGCCATTTTGAGTGTTTGATTTGTCTTACCAGTTCTCTCTTTACTTTGTCAAAGGAAAATGTCCCTCAAGAGCCATGCACAATTTGGAAGTAAATAGAGATGGAAGAAATATGATAAATTTAAATCTTTCAAAAACACCCCTCCAACACATACATATAAGCACACACAGGTACACACACACGCACACACACTCACACACACACTACCATTCTACTATATATCCCCACAGTGGGAACACACAATTTCTGGGGTGTCAGGGTGGCCCAGTTGGTTAAGCATCTGACTCTTGGTTTTGGCTCAGGTCATGATTTTGCTGTTTGTGGGACTGAGCCCCACATTGGGCTGTGCACTGACAGTGCGGAGCCTGCTTAGGATTCTCTCTCTTTCCCGCTCTCTCTGCCCCACCCTTGCTCGCTCGCTCTCTCTCTCTCTCTCCTCAAAATAAATATATGAACTTTAAAATAACACACACACACACACACACACACACACACACACACACAATTTCTAATGCCTTTCTCAACAGAAATATGTAAGAAAAATCACAGAAATAATTCACAGAGGCCTATGGATCTGTGGTTCAGGGATGAAGGTTTCTTCTTTGGTCTCCCCAATCCTCCAAAGTTTTACACAGCAGGGCAATGCACTATAAGATTTGGGATGGGGGTTGGGGGAATATGGCCTTCTTTTGGAAAGTAATAGAAGGGATGTTAGAAACTGTGTATTATTGAGAGAATAATTTTTAGGAAAGAAATAAAAATTGGAGATCTAGAAATTGATTCCGTTAAAAGTATATGTGTTTGCATTTCTCCTAGAAAATCTTTGGGAACCTGGAGAATACAGTGTCTTTAAAATGGTTTGAAGACATGTAGCCAAAGTCACTTCAAGCAGCCCAAATCAATGTAGCCTGGGGTGGCAGAAACGGTGTTTAGGGGGGGCAGCTAGAAATTAAGAAATGTTGAAAATGCTGAATGGGAAAGTGTGCAAACCAAGCAAGTCGTTGGAAAAGGATTATAAATGCCTGACTTTGCAGGAAGAAGTAAATGTATCAAATGCCCTCCTAAGAAAAAGGAGACATTTTTCTCCCATATGTGGTAAACATCATGCCACAGTTAACCTATGGTAGAGGATTTCCCCCAGTGAATATATGATCACAAAGCCTTGTGGACGATGGACAACTGAATTAAACGGACATCCTACCCATGGATGCCGTCAAGATGGTGTCTGTTCCCCACCCTCTTCCGTTCAACTGCAGATAAGTTAAGGCCTTCAGCAACCCTAAGACAGAGTCCCAGCATGAAATGTTGCCTGGAATTCCTGCCTAACGGATTGAGGATTGGCCTGTTTTCACTTTCTGTGAATGCAGGGGTAATGCTGTGATACTATTGTGTAACCAAGGTACTACCTCTTTCAAGTATGGTTGGGAAAGACCAGTACAAATTGAGAAGCCTAGAAGGAACCCCTCTCAAAGCTGGAGAGACAGCCTGGACTGTAGCTTCCCAAGGTAACATGACCACATGCACACTGGGATGAGACCCTTCTGACTAAGATGAACCGAAGAAGAAAATTGAAGAGAATTCTATTAACCTAAGTATTTGGGACTTGGAATTTTTCCTACAGGAAAAGACTGGGGTTTTTTTTTTCTTTAATTTTATTTTCTCCCACAGAACTTAATAATGAAACAGACTATTTCTCTAAATTTTGTACATCTTTATTTTTCTCATCTGGAAAGTACAGATGATCTTTATGTTACCATTTAGGTGCACTGCAGCCTCTGGTTATCTATATTGGACAACATATATGCAAGAAACTGAAGAGTAGGAAATAGAACAGGAAAGCAAATTTTGAGCTTTAGTTATAAAACCTCCTTAGAGATAATTTATTAAATGTAATATCATGAGTCATTTCCAAGCCTTCTGGGAGCAGAGTCTAAACGTCCCACTGTGATTCCAGAAGGATCTGCAAAGAGGTAGGGGTTGTTATTTGCAGAATGACTTCATGAAGGTGGGAAAGAACTTCTCCACTGGCAGCTGACTTCCTCCCCCAAGGGGCTCAGGCACACTCTTGCCTGACCACAGCCCCCAATAGATAAGGCCAATAGCACAGTAGGGCAAGAACTGTGACAGTACTTGGTCCCCACTCCTACTGTCCTCTGTGCAGGGATTTCAGTGACACACCTCTGCTGGCTTCACTCCCTACCTCCCTGTGTCATCCTCCTGAGAGGGTAGGGATGAGTTCATGAGTTTGGAAGAAGGAACTGAGTATGCTAAGCTTAGCCCCTGTCTCTTTTCTCTTAGGGAGTATCCCTCAGGTCTGAGCTCTGTCACAAGGTAGGTGCTTGTCCTTCAGGTGAGGCCTGAGGTTGACCAGCTGTGCCTAGGACAGGGAGGGGAAATTTAGCTGTGAGATAAAGTTTTAGCTAGTTTGCTTAGCCACAGAGCCAAAGCTACATTCCCTAATAAGTTTTATTAGAATAAAGGTGCTATTTTAAACTAAAATCAAAAGTAATTGATGGAATGAAAAGATAAATGAATATAACATCTACCCACATGAAGCTGAGTCAAGGACTCAAAGGTACAGGTGAGAGTCAATTTATTCAATAGAGAGTCCCTTAGAAGTCATTTTAAAGTAAATCAATTTTTATAAGTTAAGTCTTCTCTTACCTCCCACATAGCTAATCCTTTATTCCCAGATAGATTAATCATCAATGTTCATTAATTTCCTATTGGTGGCTCCTGACATTTAAGCCTTAAATTTTTCCATACTCACCAAGTAGTTAAATTATCTTAACAAACAATTCGTTAGGTGACTGGGGGCGGGCTCTTTAGCAAAGCATGCTGTGAGCTCTTAAGGGAGAGCAAGTCTTTAGTGAATAAAGCAGTTGACTTAGTCAGAAGAGTGCCACCGATTACTCATGGGCTGTCTCATTTCACCCTCACAACAAGCCACTTAGAGGTGGGGAGATGAAGTAACTTGCCCAAGTTGTCATATCCAGTAAGTAGCACTGTCAGGGTCTGAACCTTGATATGCCTCCAAACCCCCCACTCAGTCCACTATCCCACAACACCTACATTCATAGAAATCCATACCCAAGATTGGAAGAAGTCTTGCAAACACTTGTCTACTGTTGATGTCCTCCAGGGCATGACTTGTCTTGTCTCAGGGATGGGGAGTTCCTAAGGTGGCCCCTTCCATTGCAGGGCAGAGTTATTGTTCCCCAATTCCTTTTTACATAGAATGTCCTATAGATTTGGCCTGTTGGCCTAGGGTCCTTTTTCCTTTCAGGTCCCCAAAACACAGGACTATGGAGGGAGCAGAGTGCCCATCCTTAGATTAAACATCCTCTCCTCCTCCAACTATTTCCCACATATCTTGATCTTTAGCCTGGCCCCCATCCTTTTAGAAGTCTCCTCGGAGCCCAATCATTGCCAGTGATACATCTGGGGTCTGGAATTGGACACAACATTCCAGGATGCAGGAGACCAGTGCAGAGTCGTGTGCTAGATTATCACTGCCCTCCTTGTAAGCATTGTTCTATCATGTATTATTTCTGTGTGTGATGGGGGTAGGGGTGGGGGCCAGGAAGAGCACTGTTCCTCTGCTTGAGAGCCTCCACAGTACAAACAATGCTTTTACCAAATTGCACTTCCTGAAACGCCAGCACCCCAGAGTAAGTGAACAAGTGCTTTAAGAATAAACAAGATTTGGGGTGCCTGGGTGGCTCAGTCGGTTAAGCGTCCGACTTCGGCTCAGGTCATGATCTCGCGGTTCATGGGTTCAAACCCCGCATCGGGCTCTGTGCTGACAGCTCGGAGCCTGGAGCCTACTTCAGATTCTGTGTCTCCCTCTCTCTCTGCCCCTCCCCTGCTCGTGCTGTCTCTCTCTGTGTCTCAAAAATAAATAAATGGAAAAAAAAATTTTTTTAAAGAGTAAAAAGGATTTGTTGCGTCCACATAAGTTTGGAATATACTGCTTCATATCCATTCATTAATAAATCCTTATTGAGAGCCTACTGGATAAGAGGTACTATTCTCGTCACTAGATGTATATCCATGAACAAAACAAACCCAAATCTCTGTCTATGGAAGCTACAGATCAGACAAGAAATACCATGAATGTGTGAGGACCTTTTAGAAGACTTCCTCAATCTAAGGACATAGGCTTAATTCCCTTTATGTCAAGACACCCCCCAATATAGGATCCTGCTATAATTATTAACGTCCTAGGGAACCGTATTGGGTCACAAATTTGGGAAACACACACTTATACCACTGAACACAAATCACCTTGCCTTCAGCCAGTATATCTCCTTATGTCACTACTGTCCTGTATGGGAACATTCTAATGTAAAAAGAAGCTAAAGATCAGCCAAAAAATATTATAAGCACAGCAAGCCCAACCCATAGGAGGGCTCAGAGGACCCCACAGAGCATGTGAGGAGGAAAAGGGGCTTATCAGGAAGCTAACAAATACGCAGAGGAATGCAGGACAGATGAGGAGAGGGAAGCCAGTGAGGGACCGAATTCTGAGAGAGGAGCTGTGGATTGGGCTCAGCTCCCAGGCAAAAGCATCAGTAACCCAGGTAGTCAGACCTGGGGATGGGCAGGATTTAGCCATGGAAGCAGAAGGACCAGATTAGGAATTCCACTGCAAACAAAATCAGGATGAGGAAAAAACCAGAATGGACCCAGCACCCCCAGGAAATCAGCTACATAGTACACAAGGTCCAGGTTCCTGACAGCCCAGGGAGCTCCCCCCAGGATTCTGACACCAGACCACAGAAAAGACACCCTCCCCCTTTGCCTCCTGGTAGAATGACTGCTTCCAACCCCCCCTGGCTACCTTTTACACTCCAACATAACTCTTCAATTTCAGCCCTTTTCTTTAACCCTGGTACTGCCAGGCAAAAGGACACAAAAGTAGCAAAAAAGGCATCATAGGCACCTGCAGCCCTGCTCAAAAATTCCTCCAGGCTCCCCTCCTCCCCACTACGACCTTCCATATCCTCGCTCATCGCTCCCTTGACGTTTTCACCCACTTTGGCCCCATGTTCCCATGTTCCACAGGGTCCCTCTGGAACTCGAGAACTCAGTTTGGAATGCCGGCCCCAGCTGGCACCACCCTCTGCCCCTGTACATGACGGTCAGCATCTGCACATCGACTTCAAGCGTCAGCCCCAGCACCCCATCTTTCCCCTCATCCCAGGCTCCTCGGACAGAGTGGCCTTTGCAGACTTTCTGGGTTGGGAGGGTCAGAATGCCTGGGGCCAGCTCCTCTGATCAGCAGGTGAGCCAGGTTGGAAGAACCTGTACCCTGTGCAAAATGAGCCAGACACACAGGAGAGAGAAAAAGGAAGCCTCTGGGCTCCGTAGAGAGGCTGAGTTTAGAGAGAAGCTGATATGGGAAGGGACTTGCTATTTGTGGAAGGCTTTTATTTGGTGGTGGGAAAAGAATGGCAAATATGTAACACAATATTTCTGTAACTATAAATAACATGTAAATACCTTTCATAATGAAAACCGTATGCAATCTGCTTTTCTGGGAGACTTTTACAATAGGAAAAGGCAAGAGAGGGAAATAACATATATTTAACTCACACTATGTGCTAAGCTCTTTCCATATGTCATTTGCTTAATCCTCTCCTTTCACTTCTGACGGGGTTGAGGGGGGGGGGTTCACTTTATATGTGAATGAAATGAGGACTTTTAGAGGTTCAGGAACTTGGCCAAGGTCTCACTGTGAACCACAGTTTGCAAGTAGATCTGTCTGATTCCAAAGCCCTCGTTTTTCTAGAATCAAGCAGGAGCCTGACTAAAGGTAGGGGCTGGACTATATGACCTTTCCAGATTCTCTTCTATTTCCAGGACGTCTGGAATTGGCTAATTCCCTGCAGGTGCCCTAAGTCTTTCAGGACAATATGCATCCATATTGTGTACTGTGGGCAATAACCACACAGGGAAGATTTAAGGTGGTAGGAACAATACTGAAAGGGCAGCTGGGAAATGCCAGCTTCTGCCACAGCCTTGCTGTGTGACCTTGGGTAAGTCTCTTCCCTCTCTGGGCACCAGTTTTCACATCTGGAACATGCAGATTTGGGCTAACTGGGGAAGCTTCAAGCTCTGACAGTCCTGTCTGCTAGGTATTGGAGTTCACTTTGGTGGTCTGAAGAGGGTGTCCTCCAAGATGGGGCCCAGTGCCTCACCCCCCTCCTCTCCCGCCCCTATAGGCTACATACACGAGTGCCCCTCCCCACAGCCCAGCTTGCACTGACCTGTACCTCCCGGGTCAGGGCCAGCTCCAGCAGCTGGCCAAAGTGCTGGCCCAGTGTGCTCAAGGTTTCACTCACACAGGCCTTCATCGACTTCAGGACGTGCTCATTCTCCACCTGGAGGCACCTGGGGAAAAGAAACCATGGAGTGGACCACTGGAAGGGGCAGGTATTCAGCTCAGAGCCATTGCAGAAGTCAGATCTGGGCCTGTCGCAGGCCTGGTGATAATGTGAGTAACCTAGGAAGAACTCATCAGCTCCAGGGGAGCCAGAGATGGAATATTCAATAGCTTGCTTGTACTCTGGCCGCCTCGTGTTCAGAGAAGTGCTGGCCAGAAATGGGACCTAACAGTCCATGTTCCTAGGAAGAAAGGCCATCAGAAAGTGATCAAATCCATACCTCTGAGCTTCTCCTTGAGAGGAGTGAGCCCAGTGCTCACTTTCAAAGTGTATGGCAATACCTGTGACCTTTAAAAAATGGCTATCTCAGGGCACCTCAGTGGCTCAGTTGGTTGAGCATCTGACTTTAGCTCAGGTCAGGATCTCACAGTTCATGAGTTCAAGCCCAGCATTAGGCTCTGTGCTGACAGCTCAGAGCCTGGAGCCTGCTTCGGATTCTGCATCCCCCTCTCTTTCTGCCTCTCCCCCTACTCATGCTCTGTCTGCCTCTCTCTCTCAAAAATAAATAAACATTAAAAAAAAATTTTAATGGCTGTCTAGGGGCACCTGGGTGGCTCAGTCAGTTGAGCCTCCTTCTCTTGGTTTCAGCACAAGTCATGATTCCAGGGTCATGGGATCGAGCCCCTTGTCCAGTTCCAAGTTGAGCATTGCACCTGCTTGGGATTCTTTTTTTCTCTCCCGCCCTCTGCCCCACTCCCCCCCTTTCGCGCTTGCTCTCTCTCTCTCTCTCTCTCTCTCTCTCTCTCTCAAATTAAAAAACCAACCAAAAAAAAAGTTAAAAATTTTCTCCCCAGGCAAGAAGAATATGGGGTGGATCAGGTTTAAATTTACCCCTGTGGCCTGAGAATGTTCCACTGGAAGGGCAAAGACCCCCTGGGGGTGCTGGGGGATGCCAAGCCCTATGTTTCTCTTGTAGGGCATGGGGTTGGAAAAAGTAAGGGAGAGTGTTAACATACACCTGGGTGTGTATACATGTGAGGCTGAGTGTCTGTATGTGTCTGAGTGTAAACGTATATATGTTTATGTGTGTGAGATACAGAGAAAAGAGTGTGAGTGTATTTCTGTGAATGCACGAGTGTGTGTTTATATATCTGTGTATGGGCAGGTACGTGTCTGTGAAATCCTTGTCTGTGTGTATGTGAGTACAGGGTGTGAGTGTTTGCTTTCACCTGGCCTTGACTTTGGGGGTAGAGTGGAGGCTTCCCAAAGCTATGGGAAACCTTTTCCTTTTTCTTTTTTACCAGCCCTCAATAATCCTCTTACTTTCTATGCCTGGGCCTCTCTCTTCTACATTCTCCTTGGACCTTAAAATGGGCAGAAAATCCCAAGGGAGTCTTTCAAGGTTGTTGATAAGCGTCAGCAAAAGGAAACTCTCAGACTACCATCAGGCCTTCCCACTTTCACTCTCCCTCGGAAGAAGATGCCAGCCCCTTCCTGTGCCTGAAGGCAGGCTGTCCAGTCTTACCCAGCTTCCAGATTTACCTCTCTGTGACCACTGAGAGCTCTGAGCATTTCTCCATTAGCAGTTTCTCAATCTGTAGAAGAAATAGATCAAGTTTACTCAATCCAACAAGCATTGGTTGAAGATCAACAACTATATGGGGCCTTCTGGGGTATAAAGATGAAGAATCAAATCATCTGATTTTGCAAATAGATACATAAACTGTAACACAGTGTCATATGGATGGCAAAAGACACCATCATCAGCTGTTTGAGAGCTCAAAACAGAAAACAAGCACTTAGTTAACGCTGGGGGATCTAAGAAGCTTCAGAGAGGAAGGGACATTTGAGCTGGGCTTCAAAGGATGAATAGAAGTTTACTATCTGTAAAGTGGGACAAGGAAAAGGGTAAAGCACTAAGATGGGAAGTGAAAGCCAGAGGGGGATTTTCAATGGTTCACTATGGGCTTGGAAAAGATTCAACATCAGAGGCTTTGGAATCAGAAAAACCTAGACTGAATTCTTCTTACACCACTCACTGCATAACTCTGGGCAAAGTACTTAGGATTTCTGGGTTTGTTTCCTCATGTATAAAGTGAGGACAATAATACTAACTAATATTTTTCATCAACTATTTTAATGCATTAGTCCTCACAACACAACTATGAAAAAAATACTATTATTATACTCATCAGGGTGATGGACCTGGGGCACAGAGAAGGTAAGTAACTTGCGAAGGTCACACAGCAGGGCTGATATCTGAACCCAGACAGTCTGACATTCCAGTGGGTATACTGAACCACTGTATGGCTTCTCACAGTGGTTATGTCTGCTTCTCATGCAGTACAGGTTAAATGAGATGTGTGCAAAAACACCTAGCTCGATGCCTAGTGCATGGTAGGTACTCAGTAAAGGTCCTCACTCTCTTCCCTGATTTTTGGAAGGAGGAGGAGGCCCTGCAGCAGGAAAAGTTCAAACTCCACACACTTCACACCCACTCTTCTAGAAGGTACCTCCCTTCCAAGTGCCCGCGCACGCCCAGCCCCGGGCAGCTGACCTGGCCCATCTCCTGCGAGGAGCTCCTGCTGACAGCGCTGTACTCGCTGACCATGGAGCGGGCATGGCAAGTCAGACGCACACTCATGCTGTGGACGCGTGCCCAGCGGTCCTGGGCCAGCTTCTGCCCGATCCTGCGCAGCTCAGTGCTGATGACCCAGCCCCTCTTGAGAAGCAGCTGCAAGGGGTCTCCGGGGCCAGGGCCGCCGGCCAGGATGAGGTCACTCTGTGCATCTTCCTCCAGGCTGATGGGCTTCGCCTGCAGGACGCACATGCACTCACACTCGGTCATGAGCTTCAGGTCCTCCATCCAGCGCTGGACCGAGTCCACCTGCATCAGGTGCAGCCTGCAGCCGGGAATAGCGCCACGATGGCTGTCAACACTCCACGATTTCCAAAGGTTTCCGTTTCAGGCCATCTGATGTTGACTAAACATCTACTCTATGCTCATCACTGTTTCTTGTGTTCACTTACCTTAACCCTCTTATTTTCCATTATCTCCAATTTGCAGATAATAAGACTGAGGCACAGAAGTCTGGGGAGCAGATGACCGGACAAACAACAGGCAATGAAGTCTGGCACAGTAGCAGATGATATTTACAATAAGAAGAAAATGGAGGGGCGCCTGGGTGGCTCAGTCGGTTAAGCGTCCGACTCCTGATTTCAGCTTAGGTCATTATCTCTCGGTCCGTGAGTTCACGACCCACGTCAGGCTCTGAAGAGCCTGCTGGGGATTCTCTTTCTCCCTCTCTCTATCTGCTCCTCCCCTGCTCTCTCTCTCTCTCTCTCTCTCAAAATAAATAAATAAACTTTTAAAAAAAGAAGAAGCAAATGGAAATAGCCTACATATCAAATATTGGTTATGTTGTTACGTAAGCTATCGTACAGCTACACGGCTATCTAGATGGTATGCACTTATTGGAAATAATGCTTTCAAAGGGTGCTCCAAAACTAACATGATTACAAAGGGGATAGAGAAGCTGGACAAACATACGATCATTGTGTTCTAGAGATAGAGGATGGAAGCAACCTGACAGAAGAGCTTCTAAGAGGCAAGGAACGAACTAGCCACTCACTCACTGACGCATTCACTCCATAAACACTTAGCGGACAGCTATTATTTCTGTCCTTCTAGCAACCTTCCTCCTCCTTCTGTCAATAACAAAGGCAAGTTACACTGCTGCCTCCTGGTGAGACAGCCCAGGCTTCAGCTGTTCTTTCCTCCCAAACATGGGGGTTATGAGCTGCTGAATCATAGCACCTGGGACCAGCACGTGGCACACAGGAAGTGTGTGGTGCTGGGCTCTGGACCCCTCCAGCGGGACACACTCACACCCCCTTCCTTCAGGCCTGGACCCGAAAGAGCCATGTAAGAGCTAGGAAGGGAGAAAAAGAGAATCGTGCCACCAAATGCCTCTGGGCCGGGCCCTTCCCGGGAGGCCTGATTAAATCCCAGACTCACATTTTTGTCACCCCTTCCACTCCCATCTCACACGGAGGCATACTCTATTCTCGTTCTTTAAGATCTTTAAGAATTAGAAAGAAAGTGGGATTCCAGAAGCTGTGTTAATTAAAATCCTAGTTGATTTATCGCTTGGCTGGTAAGAGAAATGGAATGACAAAACTATTGATTTCTCTAGGATCTGTGTTATTTGTGCCTATGAGTGTCTGTGTTTGTGGATATGAACTCATTTGGGTGTCTGTCTATATTATCTGTATGCCGATGTCTGGGCGTCTGGCTTGGAACTTGTATATCTCTACCTGCGCAAATAGTGAGCTGATTGTGCGTGCTTACAAGCCTTGCATCAGAGAAACTCTATGACTAAGAACAGCTTGGATGGGGCTTGAGCGTGGGCTGCATTTCATGACTCAATTCCAAAGAAGAAAAGTATAGACAAAGTAACTTCGCGGTGGAGAACCCTGATACATCACCACCCTACTCAAGTGATCAAAACGCACCTCACTGCTGACCAGCCATGCTGACAGCATGTGCTTCTGATATGATGCGATGAGAAGGGCTTCTTCCCCCAAAACACATAACCTTAGTCTCATCAAGGGAAAGGCATCATGGACCGACTGAGGGACATTCTACAAAATAGCTGACCAGTACTCCTCAAAACTGTCAGCATCATCAACAACAAGGAAACACTGAGAAACTGTCATAGAGTAGAGGAGACAAAGGAGACGTGATGATTAATTATAACAGGATATCCTGGATGGAATCCTGAAATAGAAAAGCACCTTCGTGGAAAACTAGTGGAAGCCGTATAAAGTCTGGGGCTTAGTTAATAGTAACAGACCAATAATGGTTCTTCCACTGTGATAAATGTACCATGTTCGCTGAAGGTGTTAGCAATCAGGGGGACTGGGTGTGGGGTATACAGAAACAGTCTGTTCTATCTTTGCAACTTTCTATAAATCCAAAACTATTTAAAAATTTTAAGTTTCTTTATAAAAAAAAAAAGTGATGCTTGGGGAGAAATGTGGACTCCAGCTGACAGGTCTGAGGGTTCCTTATTTCATTTCCCCCTGGAGGAACTACACTTCTGTTGCTTCTTCCCCAACCAGAAGCACAGGCGGAGACCGGATGTCTCTCTGGCGTTGTGTCATGAGCCTCACGGAAAGGAGACCTAGAGAAGCCAAGCCCCAGTGGACACATGGAACCTGGCCAAGGAGCCAGGAGTGGAAAACTCCCTCAAAGAACCTGGAAGTGGAAGGAAATGGGGTCCCCAGTTGGGCTAGGGGATGAAAGCTGTTCTCGGATGAAAGGAGCATGGCAAACCTGATGGGCTCTGTCTTCCAGTTGGTCCCATGATCTTCCCTGGATCCCACCAACAGGTGCATCCCAGGCAGGCCTCCGGGGTCCACATCATCCGTGCTTAGCTACCTCAGGGACATTCGCTCTGGCGGAGTCAGGCCTTCAGATGGCCCATGATGATCCTGCTCCCTCCTCAGCTGCCTGAATAGGCTTTGAACCAGAGCTTCCTTGGGTTGGAACAGACTACTACATAAGAGCCTTGAGCATAAGAAAATGCCCAGGCCAACAAGGCTTGCACATTAACATGTGGAGGGCATAAAGAGCTGGCTCTGATGCTTATAATCTGTGTGGCTGAAGGCAAGCAGCTGCTGATTTTTTTTTCTTTCTCTTAATTTTTTTTTTTTGAGATGACATATGTACATAAAGATGAACAAATTATATCGAGCTGCAGTTTGATGAATTTTCATAAGGTCAACACACTCATGTATCCAGGAACCAGATAAGAAATATCACCAGCATCCCTGTAGTCTCCCTTGTGCCCCCTTCTGGTCACTCCCCAACCAGGATAACTGGTATCCTGACTTTTTTTTTTTTAACAACGTACATTAATCTTTTCATTACATTTCTTAACCTCTCTGAGCCTCAATCTCTTTATCTGTAAAAATATAATAGAAGCTTCCATATAAGGTAGATGAGATAATTAAATCAAATGGTGAATGTGAAGGACTTAGGACATCACATGGCATAAAGAAATGTTCAAAAATGTTAGTTCCCTTTGCTTCCCTTCCCCCATGTAACGCTTGAACACCTACAGTAATTACTGTAAAAATGGCTAGAATTTATTGAGTACATTCCACATGTTGAGCACTGTGCTAAGTGCTTTACATGAGTTGTTTAATTTACTCTTCAAGACAAGTGTCTGAGCAAGTATTATTATTGTCCCCATTTTACAGATGAGGAAACAGAGATGCAAGGAAGTAAAATCACTCAGGGAAAAAGTAGTAGCTGTGACACTGAAACGTTATCTCTATCACTCCAGAGTCTACACTTAACTCCTTTGTTTTACTGCTTCCCACTCTGGCCACCCATCAAACCAAAACCAAAACACACATACACACAAGAAGGAGAAGGAGAAGGAGAAGGAGAAGGAGAAGGAGGAGGAGGAGGAGGAGGAGGAGGAGGAGGAGGAGGAGGAGGAGAAGAAGAAGAAGAAGAAGAAGAAGAAGAAGAAGAAGTCGTCGTCGACAGAGAGGAGCAGAGAGCAAAAGGAGACAGCCTTCACACTGGGACCCAGGAAGGGCAATTTTCCCAAGCAAGGACTTCTGGGGCTGGTTATGAGCAACAGGAAGATGAAAGGGAGCTGTGAACCACTGACTCTGCCTAAAGCTCTGTGGTAGAGGGTGGACCAGGATCCTGGGACCCAGAACTGCGATTGCTGCTTTCAGGCCAAACCCACTCCAGCCTGCCCCACTGCAGAAGCCGCCTTCCAGGGTGACAGCCACAGAGATGAGGACAGACAGGGGCGCCTTTGGGGAAAGCAGAAGCTGGTTTTCTTTAAGAATGGGCTTAAAATAACTTCCATTTCTAGAGATTGTTTAAACAGATACCTCCTCTTTCTCCCCCAAGGAGCAAACAAACATACTAAGAAGAATAAACTGAGAAGATTAGTAAGCCCATGGATCCCTGCCTCCTCTTAACCCCATCCAGTGACTGGGCCTCAGATCCTATCAAGCAGGCCCCTTAGGTTCAGGGCCAAGTCCAACAGGGCTGGGAGGACATCAAGAGGTTTGGACCCCCTAGCAGGTGGAAGGGAAAGTGGGCTGGCTGCTCAAGAGAAGTATATGCCTCCCACCCAGCCTGACTTTACCCAGTATGCTTTGCACCCAAGCTGCCCAAGTTATAACTAAACCATTGGGATGATAATAGAATTGTGTTTGGAAAAAAAAAAAAAAAAAAAAAAAAAAA